>NC_134568.1:283710453-284010453 GCF_050947875.1 Dermacentor variabilis
TGTTCCGCTTACTTTTTTTTAACTAGACTGCTTTTATGCGTTCAAGCACAAAAATGAGTGGAACGCCAATGTATATCGTTGCACACTTTGGCATCTGGTGTCTTCTAATTCGTTCAAAGTGGATATGCCTTGCGAACTCGCCGGCTGTACTTGGCAAAATGCATTATGAATATATGTGCTGTAAGGTTGTTAATTTAGGACATAATTAGCAGAAATTTGTTAATCGGTTGATTATGCGTTTCGATTTATCGTGCAAGTGATGTCCGCCTGTTTGAGTAATCCAGTGAGTAGAACTGTGCTATCTGCCACAGCCGATTAAAAAGAAAATCCGTTCAGTCTGAAAAAAAAAAAAGAACGCCCGATATATACACTCTTGCATAAGATTACAACTCTTGCAACAGATTATGCATGTATGTATAATCTGTTCTGCGTAATCGGATAATGTGTCACGACATGAAACCTGTAAATATGTCGACTCCATTCTCTAAAGAGCACAAACGGCTTAATGGAATAGCGTATGATATTGAACGGCTTCTTTCAATTAATTTCTTACATTTGGGCTGCCGATCCTTGCGACAAACGTCAAACATCGCCTTCGTCCTCGTAGCATCGCTGCGTCTACGTCTCGCACTGTGCAGTCATATGAACTGGTGATTGCATTTCGGTGTATAGTGCATAAACAATAAACATTGCATGACATTAAATGTTTTTTTTTACCTGTGCGGTGCATAACAGTGACGTGAGATTACATATTGCATATGATGGGCCATGCTCTACAGTGGCGTAATGCTGACAATTAAGACAGGATGCCGATTTGTAGACTTACCACTCTTCTGAACCGCTGGCTTAGTGCAAAAGGGAACTGTTGCAGTTTTTTTTCTCCTGTCTTGTATGACTACTTTCGCCCAGGTGACAAATAGGTCGTGATAGATATACGAACAAGCCGCCCGTCCAGTGCGCGATCTTCTAAATTAAGCTGCACGCGACACGCTCTGTCGACGGGGCTGCCCCGCTCGGCTCATCGTTCCGGGTACAGGTATAGTGCACTCACTCTCCGGCAATACCTGTTGCTGGTGTGTCCCTTGTAGCTTCTCTCTTTCGCCGAACGTGGTGTCATCACTCCGGTCGTCGTTTGTGGCCGCGCATTCCCGGCCCGCTCTCGTCGACGTGCGTCTGCGCCGGCGTGGGCTGGCTTGGCGCCGTGATTGGCGGCGCGTCGCGTCACGTGGCTGGTTGTTCACCTTCGCCGGCTAGCGCGCGCCGCCAGCCGCTGGCGCACAGGCTGTTGCCGCTGGCGCTTTCGCTCGCGGCGTGAGCGGCGGCTGGAGTGTTTTATTGCGCTGGTCCGCGTGTGTCTGTGTGTGCGCGCGTTATGGTGTTGACGTCTCGCGCGTGCCGGCCGCCGGCCTCGCACAGCACGTTGGCCGTCCAGAAGGTCGGGCTCGCCGCCGTGTCCCGCAGGTGAGAGATGACGGTTGCCCGCGGTGAATGGGAGGAGGGAGGGGTCTACCTCCGATGGGTACCGAACGAATGCTTGCCGCAGTGATGTGACCTTCTTAGCTAGTACTCGCCAAATAACTATCCTGTCGGATGATCTACCCTTCGTAATTAAGGCGATGAGCAAAACGAGAACAAGGTGAAAGCCGGAGCCAACGTTTCGACAAGTGGGCTTGTGGAATCCTGTGCCTCGTAAACACTTGGGCCAAGCCCATAGCTGAACATCGTACCTACGCCTCAAAGCGGGAGACGGCTCGAGATGAACGTCAGGCAATTAGGTCAACTGGCAGCAACGATCAGGATCAAAACGAAAGGAAATTTACTGCTGTTATGGTGCATTCTTCCTCATAGTAGGCTGTCTTCTGAGAGCGCACCGGTTTCTGCTTAACGGGAGGTTGTCTTTGCAGACACACTTCCGCATAACCGTAACTGTTGCGCTAACGTCCGTGAGGCCGTGGCTGGGCCGTAAGTTCTGCCGTGACGAATTAAGTGAACAAATATTTCTGTGCACGTCAGAGAATCCCGGTGTAACTTCTGCCATGGCCTGAGCTTTGGCATGTAAAATTCCGCCACTGGACAAATGTAGGCTACGTTTTAGAATAAAAACAGTGCAAAAGACAGGACAAGAAAGAGACATACCACCCTTTGGTGCCCCGCCATCTCTCTTTCATGTCGCGTCTTTACGCTGTATTTGGTCTAAAACGTCATGTAGTACCAATTAGCGCAACCACAATCTATCCTGTGGGTGACGTCTATTTTTATCCATGGTTCTTTGCATATTTGTGCCTGCAGTGCACCAGGGCAGCATATACGCCTAATATGACACGTATGGCGCAAATAGCTTGGTGAGCGTTGACCGCTGTGACAATGCTGTGTAGCGTGTGCGTGTGTAATACTCTGTATGCATTTCCCCTTGTGCTGGTGCTGTACTTGCGACTTGACGATGCTTTTGTGCGATGAACGTGCGTGCCGGTTTTCAGTAGGTCTAGTTTTTCCTGCTTGGAAAAGATCACTCGGACAGACGTGCGCGTGGACTGCGTAGCGGCCGACCGAGCGCTGCGATGGGAAGTCCTCTTCCCATCTGACAGCGGCGCCTGTGTATCATGCCGGGTCGAATCATCGCCTTGGCATCTCGCGAGGAAAGTGGTGTCGGAGCAAAGATTTACCACGGCGCAGAATACCGATGTGCGTGCATGAGAGAAAGGTTCTCGACTTGAGGTCCATGCTGCTTCTGTCGAGAAGTCCTCATTTCATCGCAAGAGAGGGCGGCGACCGCGCGTTAAGTAAGGGTAATAGACGAGTTTTACGTTAGGGTATACCCAAGTCTTTGGGGACGCATACCGTCGGGGGCACAAGAGTATGCAAAGAGAGTACCAAGGAACTCGCAGGGGAGTTACGGATTTCGCATACGCTAAGTGGCTTGGATACGCTATTTATGAAACTCCCCAATACTGCGATAAGAAGCGTCTGTGTCACTGCCGCCCGCGCCCCACCTCGTCGTCGTGTTTTATGTGTTACAGCTTCAGCCGATCTTTCTCATTTTTAAGTTTTTTTTCTCTCCCAAGGTTAGTCCAACATCGTCGAACAGAGATTGGGTGTGTTCACATTTAGTTTATACGAACGCACGTTTCTTCTCGTTTCTTAGCTAAATACTGACCAGGTGCCCTTTTACTGCACATTTTGTCCCGTCACTTAGGTGATTGCGACGACCCTCCTTATAGAAATCAAAATGGTCTCAACTAAGAACTTGACTATGCGCTCCTGTATGCATAACTGGTGTTGCTGATAACAGAACGGAAATGACTAAAGGGCGGACTAATTTGGGGGGGGGGGGCGTTCTAGATCGTGCATTTAGAGTGGTTGATATTTGTGTATGTCGCAGCTGGTCATAGAGAGAAAACGTTGATGGCAGGTTACGACCATAATTTAGACACCGGTGTGCATTGGGAGGGGGGGGGGCTGCCGTGGCATGGTGGAGCTCATTTTGTGTGCGGCTATGATGGCGGCGTGATGGAAAAGATTGCAGCAAGTCTTATATGAATTTGGAAAATGCGCTCGGGTTATGGAGCGTTATGCGCGAGCAGGTGTAAAAAAGCAGCATGAGGTCTTTATGTGAGGTTGGCCTTTCTTGCTTTCTTTTTCACTTTCTTTCTTTTTTGTGAGAGCGAGCGGACCAAAGGAAAACAGTTCAAAAAAGGAAAACAGTAATAACAAAATTAAGTCAGAAGTTACCCACACTGCTCTCCCTTGAGCGTCCCTTTGGAGCGAGCTTTGCTGGCGCCTTCCGAACGAATCCCCTTGGGGCCCGATGATTCGCCGCTGGCCATCGGGTGCACGCACTCTCCTTGGCATCGGATTCCTATCTGCCGTGCGGGACGGAGGAGAGGGAGACGCGTTTGTCGGTCACCTGGCAGCAGCGCGCTGTTCCGCGGCCATTGGCCGGCTGTGGACGACCGCGCTTCCTCGCCGGCTTTTTTCCCCGTCCGCGCACGGGCGTTGTCACGCGCCGCGCCTTTTTCGAGCGTGCGGCCTCAGCGGTCGTGAGTCATGTCCCGGGTCAGCGACTCGGGCGCCGTGCCGTTCCGCGTAATGGTTCAAGGACCGTTCGGAATGAGCTCTGTTTTGGCCCATTGTCTTGCCGGGAAGCCCAGCGGCGGGCGGGGGCGCGCATTTGACTCTGCCCCGCCTGTCACATTTTCGGTTCGGCTTGAGCGGTCGCCCGGCGCTTCGTTCCGTTCTGCCGTCGAGCGCAGGGAAGGAAGTTATGCTGGGCCACAGACCCAGGGATGTTTCCTCTGTCGCCTCTGTGTATACGTCATCTCGTCTAGTGCCTTGCGCCGCTCTCCAGTGCGCCGTACCGCCACCTGTCACTGTTTTCAGGGTGTCCACCCACTGGGAAAACCAGGAATTCTCAGGGATATTGAATAGTCTGGAAATACTCAGGGGGAAACTCGGGGAATTTGTGCTTCTATCGGGGAAAATTAGCCATAATTTTTTTGAAAGGGAATGAAAGTCGCGCTAATGCTGGCTCGAGTAACGTGGATGAATCGTAACGAGTCGTCTTTGGCGCCGTGTCGTCGGCTGCAGGAGTTGCCACTATACAGTCAACGACCGATTTACCGGACGCCCGATTTTTGGGACATGCCCGATAATGCGGACGGCTTTGCGGCACCACCACCTACCCCATAGAGTCAATGTATAAGAACGTCTGAAAGTTCGGACGCAAGAACCCTTCGCCGTCCGCTTTTCCGGACTTTTTGCCGTGACCGCAGTTCCGAAACGGCATTAATCAAAGCCACCACCGCCGCTATTCTGATTATCACGCCGCCTCGAACCGGCGCTCTCGCACGCAGATCCGCTGGCAGCCGTCGCCACCACCGCGGCAACGCTAGGCATAGCTACTAAGACCATCGCTGCTGTTAGTAATTCGCTGCTGTTAGCAATGACGCCAATTCAGCCTTTGTATTCCTCGCCAAAGCACGGCGCGTTGCATAATGCCAGTTTCCGAAAGTGAGCTTCGCCTCAATACACAACTTCATCAACTTCAAAATTTCTCCTGTCACAGTACGAACACCGACATGCCTTATAAGTGTACTGACAGGCCTTCAGAGCTTTTCCAGACGTGCCCGTGGCGATTTTAGCCCTGAAGGGCAGTAAAAGACGTGCATTCATTTTTTTCGGACGTTTCGGACAACCCCTAGGCAGTCCGAAAAAAATCGGACGTTGACTGTACAACTGAGCAAGAGGATGCTTCAAATGGTCCGTGGGGCGAACGCGCTGCGGAAGGATGACGAGAACAGAAAGGACCCACGCATTGAGGAATGAACGGGAAAGGAAGCGTGCCGCCGCTTCTTTGAAGGAGCGTGAACTCAAAACGCCGACCCTCATCCGAACTTAAACTTTTTAAAGCAGTGAAACGCAACACTGAGGCGTTGTGCACCGGCTGAGAAAATAAAGAGCTTTAGGTTAGGGGACGCAAGCGGCTGGCGTACGCTAGAACTAGGGGCCGCGGTACTGCGCATGCGCAGACCCCTACGTCTAGGTGTGCGCTTGCGCAGTACCGCCGCCCCTAGTTGCGTACGCGAGCCGCTTGCGTCCCCTAACCTAAATCTCTCTTATATGTCAGGACAGCTGAGGTTGACTTTCCAGCTGCTGAGAGAGAATCTCACTTGTGACAAAGATTGGGCCTCATACCTATGAGCTTGCTATCAGTTGATAGAAATAGCTCATATTCGAAAATATTTGCTTCTGTATGCATCTCTTTTATTCGTATTTGAAAATGTTCGACTCGATTTGCAATGGGCTTTACCATTTTGTTTCGAGGAAATTTTATTCGCTGTGCATATTACTAACCCCGCCCATCTGTCTTTTTGAATAACGTAAGCACGAGACCTTACTATTCAAACTGGTGTCAACCCGTCTTGACATAAAACGAAGTTCTGTGTCACTCAGGGAATTTTGCAAAGGCACTCGGGGACTACCGGGAAAACTCAGGGAATTTGGAAATGTCAACTTGGTAGACACCCTGAAGTTATTCTTAGTAAAACATTTTCTCTGGTGAATTGGTTCATAACTAAGAAGGAGAAAGCACTAGTGCAAAAAAAAAAAAAAAAAACGAGGTCGAGAGCAGTACACAGGATTGGTGATTACTTCAACTAAGCTTTATTGAAGAAACGTGACATTAAAATACAGCACGAGACCGGCATCGGGTATCGCATTCGTGATGAAACAACCAGTCGACGATCAAACCGATTGACCACTAGGACCCCCAAAGTAACCACACCATAGCCGTACACCATGACATAACCGTGCAGACTAGTGTAGCAGAGGTCGTAAGACACAATTAAGAAAGCACTGTTCGACATTTGCCTTTAGAAATTTACGTTAAGGTAAGTAAAAAAGATGCACATGCGCTGACCCGCTATCTAATAAAGGACCTACCAAACAAGACTCAAAAAGGAAACGCTATGTCGGCTGCCATAATCCTATAGGAATACATATCAGTACATAAAACCATCAGTTGAACAATTAAAAAAAAATACTTCAAAAAGTTTTCAGTGTATTAAAGAAGGCGGTGCGTCAATTAAACTTGGGCATGTCCTTCCAGGAAGGCGATTTCAATGTCACTAAGGGCTTAAAGAAGTATTGTTATTACTTTTTTAAAAGGAAGTTTGGGCCCTTGAAATGGTCAACCGATGGCTCGATGCGGTAAATCTATGCGGCCGAAACAGGTGTAGTGCATTTGGACTCGTAGTACTAGGAAAGCTTGCACATACTCTCTTAAAATGCATGTTAGCACCTTCAGATGTTTTGTTTTGCTACTACAAGCTACAATTACAACTTATTAATTCACCTTTTATAGACGCGTAAGTATGCTTGCTTTGTAGTCTGTACACTAACGTTTGCGTAGTTTGTCACAAAACACATTAGTGAAGGCTCCGAGTGGAAAAACTCGTGATCGCGCGACCAGAGGCAAATGCCAAGTGTACGGAACTTCTCCGGCAGCTTCTCCCTAGGGTAACTTGCCGATCTTACCCATGCGTGCTCCCAACAACCCTTCAGAGGCCAGTCGTGAAACGCAGCACTCTTGGAACCTCGCGCTCGCTGTTGGGATTCGGAGGTTTAGAAGTCTCCTCCTGGACGCCCGGTTCAACTCGCAACCAGGGCGGTGCCCCGAATATTGCAACGCCAGCCAGAGTAGCGTGCTGCGTGCTTCAGAAGGGCTGACGCTCGATGAGAAACCTTATAAAAGGTTTATTTTCTACATTTACTTTACAAGTGGCAGGAAACGAGAAACGGATACATAATTGCTCAGAATGTTCTAAATCGGAATGTTCCACAACCCACCTCGTGCTACTGAGAGAGAGAGAGAGAGAGAGAGAGAGAGAGAGATTGACTGGAGAGGAATAGACGCTATTTTCTGCAGCCATGTGGTGCTCCTTTTAAACGTTCCTGTCCTCAGTTCCTTGGGTGAGCGCAACGCGGACATGCCTATTCGCAATGCACGCGGAGAATAGGTGGCGCGCGAGGGGATCCATGATGGCCGGCACAGAGATTATCATGATCGCCGACTGCGCGTCCATGTCGTAGCTCACCGAGCTTATTCTCGTCGGCTGCGGTAAAAAGTAGCGATGACGCTACATTTTTGCAAAGCAGTTGTCTTTAGCAGGCATGATGCATCACCTTATAACCTGTAAAAATTTGTTTAAAAAATAAAAGAGAGAAAATAAAACGAAGCCGGTGCCTTTATAATAAAAGACAAGAAATTTCTGAACGCCGGCTATCTCATTTGTCGCGGCGTCCGTCAAGGCATGCAGGGGTGAGGCTGTCACTCTTCAAGGGTTGTTTGTAGAGTCGTCGTATGTTCAAGGCGAGCCTAATAGGAATTCGAGTTTATTTCAAAATTAACGCGCCATTCGTTTTCCGCTGGCACTCGAAAACTAGACACAGCTGTCTAACGGGTCTACACATAATCAACTGCTGTGGTGGCGTCCCGACAGCCTTATAACCTCGTACGGACTCGTACGGCGCGGACTCGTTAGCTCGTCTTTTCGTGCCGTCTTGAACGTCCCCCGTTCACGTAAGATACAGCAACAACGTCGTGAAAGCGTAATGCTTTTGTGATCGATTTCGACATTTGTGATCGATTTCGACATTTGTGATCGATTTCGACAATTCGCATTTTGCTTACCAGTGCCATTCAAGAAGTATTTGGCCCCGACAAAGTGCACGATACAAACCTTCATTGGCGCCGTCACATGCATGCCGATCGGGAGCTTCACCGGCCACTACTCTTTAGACACGTGTCCGTAGAAAAGGAATGAACACTTATTTCATCCTTCGCCGCTCGAGTTCGCTGAGGCACGCAACATATCCTGTTCTTCAATGGTTTTATTTTCATGGCGTAAATACAAGCTGTCAACACATCAGAAAGGCGCCCGCTCAAACGGAGCGATACGGAGACACTGTGCGGATAATCCGTGAAGTATCTTTCTCACTGGCCACTCCGCGGCGCGACCGTCCGTGGCCTTCCTCCACGATTTCGCAGCAGAATCCGCTGGGAACGGAAAATGACGCTGTAGATTGCCAGGCCGTTAGCAGAGCGTGCGCGCGCACTTTAGGTGGCGCGACCACGATTTCACGGGCTCATTCTCGTGTGTTTGTGTTATTGTCTCGCTGTCAATCGTTTCGTGCTTTCGCGCAATAGGCACACAGTATTACGCGGACACGCGCGCAGGCTCCGAGATTACCCATTGTGCTCAGCGCTTCGGTCGTCGGGCCAACAATAACTCCAGTTTCACCTCTATTTCTCACAAAGGCCTCGGTATTTTGGTTGGACTCCGACCTGACGGCGGCGACAGTTTTCTCGAAAAGACGCGTGGCCAGCAGAGCGTTACCAGAGTAGGGTGCGTCCGGCGCGCGAGGAGGACACACAGGAGAGCTGCGGTGACCTGTTCCCGAGAAAGGAGCACACCAAACGTGAAGTCGCCGAGCTGTGGTTTCACCTGGGAGAGCCTATATTTTCACCTCAACAGCTCTGGGCCATGTGGCCGCATGCGAAAACGTCACCGTGGCTGTGCATGGCTGTGGCTACGGCTTAACTGGCTGCGTTTCGTTTACGACTCGTGGGTTTCGTGGCTTAGAAAGTAAAAGCGTGGCGATTTTTTTGACCGCGTAAGGTTTGTCGTCGCTCCTGCCGTGCATTTGTTTGAGCCTTGTCGCCGCGCTTTAGCGTACACTTGTTCGAGTTTTGAAACGCGCTCTTGATCTTGTGCGCTACGCTGAATACTGATAGTTTATTATATTCATCGCTAAGCGATGAAGAAATCGTAAGGTCACACCCCCTGGGCCTTGAGAGGGATGAACGCAGCTGGAGCGGTTAGGTGAATCCCTTTTCGGCCTAGGGGTTCCACTCGAGGCGGATCACGCGGGTGCATCGAATATAAGATCCATTAATCAGCCACTCAATCTTCACAATTTAAAGCATTGTATTTGCACTTAAGAAAATGGAACCGGCATGCGGACTCACTGGCGGACTTCACAAGTAAAGTTCGGATCTCTGTACGACGTGTTGAGGGTAACGGAAAATGGCTGCTGGGTGTTCGTGAATCAATTCCGGTAACTACAGACAGGATTTATGGCTCTAGACTACATCAGTTTGGTCAGTGTTGGCGTATAATTCCAGCAAATGCACTTGGAAATCTTAATACGTGCTTCCAGTTTCCAGGTCGCGACGTTGCCTGGTAGTGTTCCCCAGCGTTCGAAGCTTTCGCAACACATTCCACCATTGTTTAGCACTTTCCTTGAAAGTAAGCTCCCTATTCAGAAGTTTGACTCGACAGCACTAAAAAAATAGATAAACAAATAAATAAAAAGAAAAGAAAACGAAGCAACTCTGACGCGTTCATGAGAAGGCGAGTCATCGGTTTGGCCGAATTTCCCGATGCGCTCATTCGCCAAGCTGTCACGAACCGTGCAAATTATTGCGATACTTCGTCACTCCCGAAAGTGAACAAATGCGATCACTAAACGTCACGCGCATGCCACGGTGCAATTAGTTGAATTCGCGCCTCCGAGCATACGTTTTATTTTTTTCTAAGGTTTTTTTGTGACGCTTTTTAAACAAGACGCAACCAGTTGAAGCCACAGCCATGCACAGCCACGATGACGTTCTTGCTGAGGTTAGGTGACCCCGAGCTGTTTAGGCGCAAAATAGGCTCACCCGTTTCACCTTCGATCACAGCTGAACGAAATGAATCCGAGGGAGAACCGGCGTCAGTCGAGTCACCTTGCCAGTGAAAACTGCGACTCAACGAATACATGGTAAACAACATAAAAAATAAACGCAGACACGAAGGACTGGGAAAGAAAGTTAGGGAGAGAAGGAAAGATTAGAGAAAGCATAAGAATGTGCTCTTGTCACTGCACCACCAACATAGCCCACTCGCTAGGCAGTTTCACCGTATAAGGATGGCCAGAGTCATTTCATAGCTATTGAGGGACAAAATTTTCTCGGACGCCTTTAAAACACTATTACTTCGATGACTGGGTCCTCAACTTGTAGCGTGCCTCCGTCGCCCATGAGTTCCTTTCGCGTCCGTGCCAGTTGATCGCCTCGACATGTCGGCGAGGCTTTGCATTTTCGAGCTGCGTAGGTGACCGAACGCCTTTTGTGCGGGCGCCTCAGTGGTCGGGCTCTTAAGCGTCTGCTTTGCATATGTGTGCGCAAAATGCTCGTTCATCCTTGGCTCTGTCAGGACTGCGTAGCCCGTGTCTCGCGAGGGGGCGACTTAACGTTACATTCGGGGCATCCACTTTTTTTTTCCCTCGCCAAGGCCATGACGTCGGGTACTCTGCGCGCGATCCAGACTTTACAAGCTGATCGGGCCTCAGTAGTAGTGTCTTCAGAGCCTGACGTTTTCCCTGCGGTCATCTTTACCGAAAGAACCTCGTAGTCAGCTATTTTTTCGTGTATCTCGTGTTTTCGTCACAGTCAGCAGTCACAATCAGCTATGTCACAATCAGCTGATGCTCATTGGCTAAGACAGTGGGTATAAAGCCCATAGCTCCAATGAGGGCTCCAATGAGGCGTCGCGCCGGACCCTAAGTCACGCATAGGTGAGTGTTCCCAAAAGGGATCTATGTAGCGTTATACGGCCCTGCGATTGAGAGCCCAGGACTTAGTGATTTTCAGCAGTGTTGCCTCGTGGTGGACGATGGCAATGCAGTTTTTGCTCTCCTTTTTTTTCTTTTTCCTGGCTGGATTCTTGCTACGAAGCGAAAGGCTCTCGAAGGATGAAAGTTCAACTTCACGGATAGTAACGGCTAAGAGGAAGTGACTGTTAAAATAAAACGCATTGTTGCGCTAGCTGGTTCATTATAGCAGCCAACGATGCCAGGGAACACGAGGGACAAGAAAGGAGGCCGAAACGATCACAAGGCGGACTGGCACGCAATTTAAGGTTATGTCGTGATCGCGCTGAATAAATGCTGCTTGGCAAGAACCGAAGATACGCATCAAAACAATTACTAATGAAAACCTATTGCAAGTACATATCAGATCCCCATAGGAAGCAGACTCATACCTTCTCTGATAGCCTAAGAGAGGGCATATGCTGTCTTGTAATCGTCTGGGTCTCCTTTCTTGTTCCTCGTGTTCTCTCGCGACGTTTTCTGTTGTTAATACAAGCGCTGCTGATAAGTAGTCGTCCACTTGTCACGGTGGTAACCGTGCTGTGGCAACGTTCTGTATTACGGGGACGTTACCTATAACGAGGCGAGGCTTGCTCACATGGCTACGCGAGTGCTACTTTCTGCACGATCGTGATTAGGAACTGCCGGAACGACCTACGTTTTGCGGACTCTCCTCCGTAAGTACCCTTTAGCGATGTGAAGCGGCGCGAACGACCTCAGTCGCCTCAACATAAATTTGCTGTTCCATAAGGGTGTGTTGAAGAAACAAATAAATCCTCCGTCGTAAAGGTCTACTTAAGAGTGCACTCTGAAAAAAGTTTACACCCTTTGGGGTGTATATCTGCCACACAGCAATACAGTTTTAGTACTGCGTACGTTGCGTACGTAACATCGCTACGTTCTGCAATGTGCGCATATGCAGAACGCAACACGAACGGTACGTGATGCGTACGCGGCCGCCGCGTACGCACGCATCAGATTCTTGCGTGCGTACGTGGGGAGCCTTGCGTGCTGCTCTCGTGGTTCTCGTTTGTTCGGGAGAGCGCGAGAACAACGGCGTCTATAGTTCGACCGATGGTTCGACGCACTGGCGGACGCGGTCGACGCGCCCCGACGCGCCCAGCGTCTAACGACGTTCGCCCCCGCTTACGTACGTAGGCATTTCCTAGTACTAAAAGCCCTGACGCGACAAGCGCTGCTACGTTCCGCAAAAGGCTTGCGTGCTGCGTACGTATCGTCATGGCGCAGTACGTGGCAAGATATACGACTCAAAGGGTGTAAACTTTTTTTAGTCTGTTGCTTAACATGAGTCAATTCGTATATGTTTAATGTTAAAGAGCCCCTGAACCGGTTTGGACAAATTTTCTAGACGTGTGGGGTACAGCTAAAGTTAATCATTCGCACCACAATATGTGTGAAGCGTAAGAGATCTACGGACGATTACAACTTGCCCTCCATAGCCATCCATTTTCTCCTCAACTCGTTCGCCAAGTGATCAGGACTAAGCTCCGCCTTCACTGGCTCTGCGTCATGATGGCACATCGTGTCGTCTACTTCCGGTTCTCTAGGAACGAGCGCGCGAAGCCTCTCCAATCTCACGGGAAGCTGCTTGGCAATCGGTCCCAAGCGAGAGCTATCGAAGCAGCGTGCGTTGCGAGCATTCTGTCGCAGCGCCGAATGTATCTGGTATTCCGGTAACCACAGGCGAGCTGGGCGTTTCGACGAAACGGTGGAGGCATAAACCCACGCTGATGAAGCAAATTGAGCGTAGACGTACGTGAGCGGCCTGATCGGTCCAGCAACATGTTGGCGCAGAGCTTAACCAGCCAGACAAAGAGCGAATATTCTGATCATCATCGGCCTGGTTTTATGTCCACTGCAGGACGAAGGACTCTCCCTCCGATCTCCGATTACCCCTGTCCTGCGCCAACCCATTCCAACTAGCGCCCGCGAATTCCCTAATTTCATCGCTCCACCTTGTCTTCTGCCGTCCTCGACTGCGTTTGCCCTCTCTTGGCACCCATTCTGCAACCCTAATGGTCCAACGGTTATCTAACCGGCGCATTACATGACCTGCCCAGCTCCATTTTTTTCTTTTAATGTCAATTAGAATATCAGCTATACCCGTTTGCTCTCTGATCCAAACCGCTTTCTTTCTGTCTCTTAACGTTATACCTAGCAATCTTCGTTCCATCGCTCTTTGCGCGGTCCTTAACTTGTTCTCAAGCTTCTTTGTCAGTCTCCAAGTGTCTGCCCCATATGTCAGCAGTGGTAAAATGCACTGATTGTACATCTTCCTTCTCAATGATAATGGTAAGCTTCCAGTAAGGAGCTGACAATGTCTGTCGTATGCGCTCGAACCCATTTTTATTCTTCTGTGAATTTCCTGGTCATGATCAGGGTTCCCTGTGATTAATTGACCTATGTAAATGTACTCCTTCACAGACTAGAGGCTGACTGGCGATCCTAAACTCTTGTTCCTTTGCCTGACTATTGATCATTATCTTTGTTTTCTGCATATTAATCTTCAACCCCACTCTTACACTCTGTCTGTGAAAGTCTTCAGTCATTTCCTATAACTCGTCTGCAGTGTTGCTGAATAGAACGATATCATCTGCAAACCGAAAGTTGCTTAGATATTCGACGCCGATCCTTACTCCTAAGCCTTGCCAGTTTAATAGCTTGAATACATCTTCCAAGCACGCACTGCTTCGCATATAGTTGTGGCCGTTGGCGTAGCAAGGATTGATGTGGCACGCTGAGCGCGTACCCCCCACCCCTTCTGAAACTTTTGTGTTAGCAGGCAGCTTGCCCAGCCCCTAGCCCCGCCTCCCTCTCAGTCCAGATCGAGTGCTAGCCCCCCTCCCCCCCCCAACAACACCATTAAAAATCCTGGTTATGCCACTGGTTGTGACTAACAAAAATCGATCCCCCCCGTTCCCTTTCTTCCCGTTCAAGACCAACTCATGCGTCAGTAGAAATGCCGGCATGTCTCGCGAAGGAGGTAGTGTGTGTGTGGGGGGGGGGGGGGAGGCGCATCCCTTGTCCGGCTGTTCATCATTATCTTTCTCCTGCATATTAATCTTCAACCCTACTCTCAAACTCTCTCTGTTAAGGTCCTCATCCATTTGTTGTAATTCGTCTGCATTGTTGCTGAATAGAACAACGTTATCGGCAAACCGAAGGTTGCTGATATATTCGCCGTCGATCCTTACTCCTAAGCCTTCCCAGTTTAATATGTAGCTTGAATACTTCTTCCAAGCACGCAGCATTGGAGAAATTGTCTCCCTGTCTGACCCCTTTCTTTATAGGTATCTTCCTGCTTTTCTTGTGTAGAATTAGGGTAGCTGTGGAACCTCTAAATATTTTCCGAGGTATTTACGTAAACGGTCTGTACTCATTGATTACGTAATGCCTCTATGACTGCTGGTATCTCTACTGAATCAAATACCTTTTAGTAATCTATGAAAGCCATATAGAGAGGCTTATTGTACTCTGCAGATTTCTCGATAACCTGATTAATGACATGGATGCGATCCATTGTAGAGTATCCCTTCCTGAAGGCAGTCTGTTCCCTTGGTTGACTAAAGTGTAGTGTTGCCCTTATTCTATTGCGGATAATTTTGGTAAATATTTTATATAATACTGGGAGTACGCTAATGGGCCTATAATTTTTCAGTTCTTTACCTTCCTTTTTGTGGATTAATATAATGTTTGCATTCTTCCAGTTTTCTGGGACCCTTGCAGTCGATAGACACATCGTATAGAGAGCCGCCAGTTTTCCAAGCATTATGTCTCCTCCATGATTGATTAAATCGACTGTTATTCCATTCTCTTCTGCCGCTTTTCCCCGTTTCATGCCTTGCAAGGCCCTTCTGACCTCCTCTCTAGTTATAGGAGGAGTTTCTGTATACTGTTCATTATTGTTTCGAATAGAGTACTCCCGAGTCCTCTGGCTACTGTAGAGGTCAGTATAGAATTCTACCGCTGCGCTTATTATACCTTCGAGATTGCTGATATTACCCTGCTTATCTTTCAGTGCATACATCTTGGTTTGTCCTCTGCCAAGTTTCGTTCTCACTGATTGCATGCTGCGTCCATTTTCTACGGCTTCCTCAGTCTTTCTCACGTTATAATTTCGAATATCCCTTATTTTCGCCTTGTTGATCAGTTTTGACAGTTCCACGATTTCTATCTTATCTCTTGAGTTGGACACTTTCATTCTTTGTCGTTTCCTTATAAGGTCCTTTGTTACTTGGGAGAGTTTGCCTACTGGTTGCCTTGGTACCTTGCCTCCCACTTCAATTGCTGCCTCTGAAGCCAGCCTAGTTACGGTTTCATTAATTACCTCTGTGTGGTCTTCATCTCTCTGTTCTAAGGCTGCGTATTTATTTGCAAGCACCAGCCTAAATTTGTCTGCTTTTACCCTTACTGCCTCTAGGTTGACCTGTTTCTTCGTGACCAATTTTACTCTTTCTCCAAATTAAGGTGAATCCTAGCCCCTGTTTTGATCGCACCGCTGGTACGATCTGTTGGGAACTCGGCGCTGACGCCCGTGGTTGTACCTGGGTCGCAAGCCCCAAGGGTAGCGTTGGCCTGGCGGCCTGGGGTACAACTGGAAGCATCCGAAGGTCCCGGCAAAGCATGAGTCGACTGGTAACAACAAAACAACTTGTTTATTTTAACATCGCAAAGAGTTGGCGGTCAGGTTTGACCGAAGTAGAGAGACGGGAGAGCACTTTACTCAACAGAAGAAATCGGAGCCCTCCTTTTGGCGTCCGGGGGCAGCTGTTTTTATACTCTCGCAGTTGAGGGCAAGAAGGAACCCCTCAAAAGACGAGCACGTGAATGTACAATGGGCTAATGGTGACGCACACTGTCGTAGCGCTGCCGTAGCACCATGTCGAGCACGATCTCGTAGCACCCTATTGTAGCGCTGCCGGTCGGGCACAATGACTGTAATGAGAGGATGATCCCTGCTTTGGCATCGCCTGTTTCGGGCACAATGACTGGAATGAGAGGATGATCCCTGCTTTGGCATCGCCTGTTTCGGGCACAATGACTGGAATGAGAGGATGATCCCTGCTTTGGCATCGCCTGTTTCGGGCACAATGACTGGAATGAGAGGGTGATCCTTTGCGGTCGCATCGCCGCAGTCGCGCCTGGAAACACCTGCCGATGAGTGTTGCGGCGACGACGATCGGGCCAAAATGTCTGCCGCCCCGCCGCAGTCGCGCCGGCAAAACCACGTGTCGCAGGCGAAACGCAACACCCCCATTAATCTATGATCATTGCACTTTACCCTACCTATCAGCACTTCTACATCCTGCACTCTGCTGGGATCAGCAGAAAGTGTGGAATCAATTTCATTTCTTGTTTCACCGTTAGGGCTTTTCCAGGTCCACTTTCGTCTCTTTCGGAGACTTCTCCGATGCATGAGACAGGCAGCCGAGACCGTGAACTGTTTGGTGTACTTCCCTCCATACACGACTAGTGAATTCGCGGTAAGCACTGAAGTTTTTTTCTTTTTCTTTTTTTTTCCCCACTACTTTTAAGTGCTGTTCAATTTCGCCGAAAATATATCTTGTATCTAGCCGTGTTCATATGGCCGCTTGCGTACGGTAGTCTCCGAAATCAGCATGTTAGAACCATTGAGAAATACTATCCCGTGCCACCTGCCGCGGTCCGCGTATAATTCAAGCATGTTTTCAGGCATTTGAGATATACTAAATTGACTTAAACTGTCTCTACCGACATGCCTCGCGGCGCTGACTTTCTAGGAAGAGCACCCCCCCCCCCCCAAGAAAAAAAGAATGTGGCAATAAAGTAAGAGAAAAAAGTGATGAGAAGGTTGCAGTATCATGCAAACAATAAGGAAAAATAACGTGACGACAACAGCTGCAAAGTTCAAGTATTGCTCTAATCAATTGTAAAACATTTTAAACATTTACAAAAACTGAATGTTAACGATTACGCTCCTGCGAAAAATTTACACCAGCAGCAAAGAAGAATACACTTCGTTACTGCTACTGTGTTTAGTTGAGGTCTGTGGCACCAGGTGGCTGCACCGTGCACGTTTGCGCTTCTGCTCATCCCGTGAAACGGCACGGTCAAGCGGCCAGGCCCCGACCCCTTGCGTTCGTGTTTACCCGAATACGGGACTCTCGAAACGTTATTGTGGTAGTAATCCTCCGGTGTACAGTGGCGGCCGCAAGCGCGCAAATCCTGGCGCCGATCGGATACCGATCGTCCAATGCGCTGCAGCCAGTCCGCTCGTCGGCTGCGTTGCAGAGGGACACAATGTCGCAGTTTGGCATATTGCCAATAGCTACTTTCTTTTTATATAAACATATTAAGGAACATTCCAACTATTAAGAACAACATTTGTTCACCATAAAGTTGGAAAAATTATCGGTGACGCGCCCTGGGCAGCCAGTCGGATAGCTCGTCCTACAAGCGTCATTAGGGCAAATGACGTCAAATGATTAGGGGGCGGCTGAAAATTCAGCCACGTAATGTGCTGCGATCGGCAGCAATGTATATTTTTAAAACCTTATAATAAGTTGCATGCTTTACGCGTAGCAGTTAGATGCGTCAATTAATGATCAGAAGGACCTACTCTAACTTAGACTCGGTTCACTTGTACAAAATCGTCAAAATCGTTCCAGGTTCCCTTTAAGGCCTCTTCCGCTTTGGAACGAGTCGCTCATTGACGTCAGTACTTTTTTTGACGTATCTATCGCTAACTGTCCAACCAAGTGATGAAGTTGCGTTGGCTCTGTAAATCTAGAATTTCATTTTTAAAAATTCAAAATTATGAATTATGAAGCATTATGGCCCAGAATCGCCATAATGCTTCACCGCGAAGCACATCGTGAGATTAATTAGCTGCGTCAGAAAGCGTCATTCCTCTTCGAGCGACTAGTTCAGTTTCGCTGATTTTACCAAGAAGTTTTAATCGCCGCCAAAATATTCAAATTGCTGCACGCGCCAACACTTTTTTTTTCTCCCAAAAGTAGTTAACGAGTACAAATACTGTAGGCGCCGTAATTGACCATGCTTTTTTAGAAGCTAATCGGATGGGGTCGAGTGTTGTTTCTGGAGAAAAAGAGGACGTATACATAATTTAATAAGATATACATCGTACCATTGGTTCAGCCTTACATGCTGTGTCAATCATTGGATCTTTGGGGGGCTTTGACTGCCTCCAAGCAGTGTACTGCCAGCAACAGTATCGATGCTCCGGCGGCAGCGCGGAATCTGATCGGTTTCCGGCCCCACCGCTGTGGTAGTCTCAAGTGGCCTCGGTGAAAGAGCGCTCGGATAAACCGAACACAAAAGTGCTGGCACTGAACGTGACCTGCGTCATGCATCATCTTTTACATTGCCCGTCGCGTCAAGATGTGACGACGTGCTGTTGAGCTAGGTTTATTTATGCCCATGCAAAGCTCCAAGCGCGCCATGGGCTCCTTTGACGAACGCGCGAGTAATCGGCACTCCCATGGCGCCCTTTCAGTGGAGTGCGCCCTATCTTTATGGAGGCGGCTGGATGTAAACGTTGCTTCATATTTGTTACATTTAATGTTCACAGCACTTCAGCCCCCAATTATCTGCAGCCGAGCACGAGCTCGGCTGCAGGATTCACGCTTGTTTACCGTACTCCGTGTCACGCTACCGAATTCTGCGTGGTCGAAATTAATCCGGAGCCCCCGCCACGCCGTCTGGTATGCCTCCTTATTTTTTATGTATTTACTTTATCATTTATATTTACACATATAGCGTAAATACCAACGAACGCGTAGCCTGTCATCAAACGTATAAGCTACTGCTGCCTTCTACATTTACTGAAGCGAAAAGCAGAAGTTTCAATTTGACAACTCTACGTCTGGGGCTGGTCTTGTGCACCGTCGACAATGCGTGGGGGGCAAATTTACGGATGCCACTGGCACCTACAACTATTGCGATGATCCGCAAGGCGTAAAGCTTTAGCAAGGCGATGCCCGCCAGGCCCGCTCTGGCCGTGTCTGCGGTGGAGAGGGCGGTGTTGGGGTTGTTGGAGGGTGGAGGCGGGTCCTGTAACAACGATCACGTGACGGCGCTTCCGTGCGAAAACGAAACTTCACGCTGTCATCATGGCGTGGCTGGATTTCTTCGACGGTGTGAGCTACGTTAGATTAGGTTCTAACTCTGCTTGTGATGAAGGAGCTGCGCACGACGGTCTGCAGTTTTATTTGCGAAAAGCCGAAGCTATGGATCGCCATCAAGTAATGCGCCTCCTTGTTGAAGACTGTGCGCGGGATCTAGGATTTTCAGCATCATGGGAAGAAGCCCAACGACTGTGCAGCATCCATAATTACCAGTTCCCGCGTGCGGAAGATGACGACGAGTGTGGCATCGCGAAAGCCCGTTGCATTGCAGTTGTGTGTTACACTCTCGAGCGGCCCAACATTTGCCGTAGGTTTAACGAAGCGTGCCGCTCTGCGCGGGACACGGAGTCTAGCTGGCGCGAGTTTCGATTCAAGAGCCTCTGGTGCCTGCTTATCGATGCCTTTAAACTACTACCTCGCTTTGACGCTGTTCCTGTAGCGTTGTATAGAGGAGTCAAAACAGCGAGGTCCTACAGTGAACGTGAGTCCGCCAAGTTTCCTCACTTCGTGTCAGCCAGTAGGTCGATGTTCGAGGCGGCCAAATTTGGACGCGGAGGAAGCATCTTAGCGCTGGAATCAGTGCCGCCGCAATTTGTGCGCGACATAAGTCAATATTCCGTGTATCCGCATCACCAAGAGGTGCTGGTATGGCCGCTGTGCACGTTCACCGCCGTACGCACGCATGCAAGCGATACGAAATGCTTTACGTTCCTCGAGGCTGTGCCGCTGCGCGACCCGATACCACTGTCTCTTGTACCGCCAAAGACGGCTGACTATCTAGGCGAAGACGACTGTGACGCACATCTCAGTCTCCGGCTGGCGCAGTTGCACTTGCTTTGCGTCGCACCGACGCAACTAACAGCGGACGTTGGCAGCGTCGTACTGGATCGAGCAGATCTCAAACATCTCAAGCGACAGCGACGAGATGGGTCGGTACTCTGGTCCTTCCTTGCCTCTAGCGTTTGCGTTTTTCATAATAACGTCGGAAAGTTCAATGTGCCAAGGAAAAAATTTGTGACGCATTTTCGGCGTGGACGCACAACGAATCTCATTGGTATCTCTTAGCCAGTGGTGCCACAAATACTGATATGTCAGTAGACCTACTGATTTATTCAAATTATTTAGTATTTACTAATACTCCTAAATCCTCCTGTCTCAGAAGGCTAAGGTCAAAACTACTACTTATTGAATTTAAATGTTTGCACTTGGCTATACTTGGTCATGGCTGATCACTGTAGTGATTTTTTTCTTCTACCTACACCAGCTGCAGGAGTGTAGCTAGTGTAGGAAGTCATATATTTCTTTTTTACTAGAAAAAGTGTAGCACTGCCAACCTACACAAAGCCATTTCTATAGCATAAGTGTACTGTGAAATATACACTTTTTACACCTCAGTTTTGATGAGTGTGGGCAGCAGACGACAAACAGGCTGGCATTGTAAATGCGTGGTGCCATTTTTTATATGACTGTTGGGGCTGTCTATACATGTAGCGACGACAGTGAACGCTTGCTGCAGGGACAGCAGTGAAGTGCTGGACGACAGTGTTTCATAGAGGAAAGTGAGCTAATCTTCAAAAAAGATAAAATTATGTTGCTGACGGATGATGACTGTTTCAGACTCCGCGCCGTATTATATGCTTATAGAAGTTGTCTTCAGGAGCTGCGCATTTAGTAATGTATTTAGCTGTATTTTGTCTAGGTTTGTTGCTGAAAGGAAGCTAGTACATTGTCTTTTAGTGCTCAGGCAAGGGCATATACGCAGCCAGCGGGCGCAAAATGAGGCCCTTTTGGTCTGTTCATGCAGAAGACTATACATAGTCTGCTCCGATTGGCTACATTCCAGTCAGCCAAGTGCAGCGCATAATGTTCAGCAGGCTGGTACATAGCTTTAATGAAAGATTTGTAGTGCAAAGTAAGCTACAGGAAACACAAGAGGGATGGGATACAGTGCCAGTATCCTGTCCCTCTTGTGTTTCCTGTCGCAAATGCAGCACACAATGTCATAGCCTCTGCCTGAAACTGCTCATCTGCCCAAGCCTACATGAAGTGTAGGTTAAAAAAATTAGGAGGCCCTGGTATCACTGTGCTATGGCAGTTTAAATTTTGAAGCTTACAGTAGCAGACAGCGCACACCACTGCAGCAGTACTGGCAGTAGCGAAGTTTTGGCATTCATTAAAATCCATTCTTGCTCATAAATGTCGGGGCTCCGAGACCTTCGCAATGTGATAAATGCTGCTCCGGCATTTGGGTTAGAAGTTCTTGTCAAGTTTAGGTTAGAATATCTCAGCAGGCCTTTCATTTCCGTTAATAATAACGCTGATTGGATTAAATTTATGCACAGTGTGGAGTTTATTGTATTTTGGAATATGATTTTAGTTTCTGAATATCTTATGTGGTTATTCTTGTGCACCCCCTCGAAGTGGGAAAAGTAGGGTTCCGTGTGTAAGGTTTGGGCATCATACCAGGCCTCAGAGAGTGTTATAACCTGTACTGCTCATTATAAACAAATAATTGCAAGGAAGCTCAAAACGTTTTTATTAGCTTTATTAAAGGAAATATTTTTAATTTTTACTACAGTTAAAAGAACAGTCATGATTGGTTTCGGAAGATTAAAGTGAGCAAAATTGCTCCTAATTACAATAATACCTATGTACTTGCATTCTACACATAATTGTGCACTTGCATGCAAAATTTGGCTGAGCTTGAGCCATATTATGTAACATAATTTTTGTGCACAAGTATTAAAATAGCATAAGGAAAAAAAAAAGTGAGACATGAAGTTGAAAGTTTTAAAACTTGCTTAATACTATTGCAGATGATCAATTTGCATGAAATTGTGCCAGAATGTGAACCAGTCTTTCCAGAAGTGTAGAACTACAAAATTCTGCCATGTAGGTGGTACCCTCGGAACCCTTGCAAGCTTGCTCTTGTAGCTAGACTTTCCTTGCTACACTGCAATGACGAGACTTGTTTCAGCTGTCTGTGTTCCAGAGATTAGATTATTTTGATTCTTCTCTGGTTGCCCATAGCGATCAGCTCCTTAGTTGGAAAGATGCCCAACTCCTCTAGAACCTCCTCAAAGCATTTGTGGCATGCAAATATTGTATTGGCGCACAGCAACCGAATTTTGCTGTTGATAGACCCAGCCACATTTTGGGGTTTGCGCTGGATACAGCAAGACAATAGCTTTTTGCTTGTCCGCCTCTCGTGTAGGAAGCACAGTCGGCAGTTGAGCACTGGTGAAAAGCGGAAAATGAGCTGGTGCCGACCTGGCCAGGGCTAGTTGCTTGCAGGTTGTTGCACCAGGAAAGCTCACCATCTGGCCAGGAGGGTTGTGAGCCTCATCAGTAGAGCATGAATGACAAAAGGAAGCTTCTACAGCTACCGTGCCTCAATTAGAATAATTTTTCGTGATCTCGTCAGAATTGCCTAGATTTTTTTACACATCAATGCCTGTATTTTGTAGCGATGCCTTTTCTGATTCTATGCTTTTTCAGGCTTTTCGCGCTTGGCCAGTGGTCAGAGTGACGGCCTGCCCACATTATCAATGGGATCAGGTGGCCGTGTGTGGTGGATAAGAATAGCATAGAATAAGGCATAAGGCATCGCTACAAAATAGCGGCCCATAATAGAATGTTAAAGCACAATTTTTAGGGGAAACTGAATTGAATACAAAGCGAATAGTGTAGGAAGCAAATTGAACTGAATAGTGAATATTTTACTAATAGTTTTTGAATAATGAGCAGCTGTTCTCACAATTATAAAACAATGATCACATCCCGGTATTTCTAAACTAAGCAAGTTGCTGTTACTACATAGTGTGTTATTAAGTGTTGTTTATGAAAAGCACAAATGAAGCATGAAAAGCAAACAAGTAGTTTCTTCGCATGCACAAGGCTCTTCAGAGAGTGTGAATGATCGTTGCACAGCCTGTAAAGTATGTCTACGGGCTGAGCATTTTGATCTATCATGGAGGGCTATTGGCCGATTTGGAATAAAAACAGATTGGAATAGATTTAGGTCATACTGGCCCTGCTCCATTTTGAAGTAAGCATGTTTTATTGCTGCGCTATGCCTGCGAGGGTGAAAGCTTATGGTTCTTTTGCTCCAATTTCATGTTTATTTGGGTGCACTTGATGTTTTGAAATAATCAAAAGGTATTCGCACTTACGAATAGTGACTAATCAATTTGAAGATAGAATTGTATAGGGCACTATACGATTCTTCATTTGAAAGTTTTGAATATTCGCACACGCCTAGTAATTTGGCAATCAAAATCTAAAAAGAAAATATTTTTTAGGTAAATTTCATTTTTCGATTCACATCTCCCTGGAAGTTTTTTTTTTAATGAAGATTATTCTCTTTCTCTCATTAAAATGTTTTGTAGTCCTTTACCAAGAACTAGTCTCTCTGGCAAGGGGTTCGAGCTGTTCATGCAGTTTTGTTTGTTGGGATAGGTGCGGAAAAAACGCGATGCCACCGATTCCTCTGGCTCTTGCAGTATGACAAAAGCACAGCTTTTGATACTTTTGAAAACTTCGTCTCCTCCTCAGGAGCATGTATAATTAATCAGAAAGAGCCAACATACTACAGTGTGGCACATAACACGTACTCATCCATATACTTAAGTATAGTATTGAGTACACTAATTCCGTATCTTGAGTGGACTCTTCTGAAGAACTCCTTTGGGAGCAACCACTTTCCAATAATTTTAAACCTAGCGAAACAGGATGGATGTTCGCCACATTTTCCGCGATGGAACATGAACTCAGCCAACTGGGAACTGTTCTGAGAGCTGACGTATTTAGGCGGAGATAACATTGCTGGTTTTAATGTAGATGACGCTGCTGCATATCTAACAGGTTTTGTTATTGACGCTGCAACTAAATGTACCAAGCAAACTAACGGACTGGCAAGTAAACATTGCATCCCTTGGTGGAATGACGAATGTCGGAAAGCATGATAGTCAAAATAAAGCCTGGAGATTGCTTCGGAATTGTCCAAATGCCGAAAATGTTATTAATTTTAAACAAGTCAAGTCACAAGGCCGGAGAACACGCCGACGTGCAAAGAGAGAAAGTTGGGATAGGTACATCTCTAGTATAAATTTGAACACTGATGAAACAAGAGTATAGAATAGGGTAAATAAGTTAATAGGTCGAGAGTCACATTCCCTACCGTTAGTAAGTAGCCAAGGTGATAGCCTGGAAAATCAAGCGGATTCTCTTGGCAAAAATGTTCAATATATCTCAAGTGCATCGCACTATACAGAAACATTTCTAAGACTCAAAGAATGCAAGGAGCAGCATCCCCTAAACCGCAAAGGGTCATAGAGTGATGCTTACAATTGCCCGTTTGCTTTGGCGGAACTTAAGGCGTCTCTCGTTTTTTGCAACAACTCTGCGCCAGGTGGCGATCTTATCATATACGAAATGATTAGGCACCTACACCCTGAAGCACTTGAAACACTCCAATCTCTTTTCAATACCATGCGGGCGGTGGGGTATATTCCATCGTCCTGGAAAGAAGCTATAGTCATCCCTGTACTTAAACAAGGGAAAGACCCGGCTTTAGCCAGCAGCTACAGGCCAATAGCGCTAACAAGCTGTCTGTGCAAAGTTTTTGAAAAAATGGTAAACCGGCGCTTAATCAGCTTCCTAGAAAGTAACTGCAAACTAGACCCCCTTCAATGCGGTTTCAGAGAGGAAAGGTCGACAATAGACCAGCTTGCCCGCATTGAGGCAAACATTAGAGATGCGTTCATTCATAAGCAGTTTTTACTGTCAGTATTTCTAGACTTAGAGAAAGTGTACGACATGACATGACAATTCAGGATCCTCTGCGATCTTTCTGCGATGGGCGTCCATGGGAACATGTTAAACACAATTGAAACCTAACCGCACTTTTTGCATAAAAGTTGGTATTTATTTTATCTAAATCATTCTCCCAAGAAACTGGTGTTCCGCAAGGGGGTGTACTCAGTTGCACATTGTTTATTGTAAAAATTAACAGCCTGCATACAGTCATTCCACGCGCAATGTTTTATTCCGTTTATGTTGGTGATGTACAAGTAAGTTTCAAATCATGCAATATTGCTATCTGTGAAAGACAAGTGCAGCTTGGTATAAAAAAATTGTCTGAATGGGCGGATGAGAACGGCTTCACAATAAACACCCAAAAAAGTACCTGCATACTCTTCTCAAACAAGAGAGGGGTAGCACCACTGCTTAGTATTACGATCAAGGGAGACCAACTCTCGGTGGGCAGCCAACATAAATTCCTTGGAATCACATTAGACTCAAAGCTCACGTTTATTCCCCATATTCAAAATCTGAAAATAAAATGCCTGAAAACAATGAACCTTCTCAAGCTTCTGTCACACACTACATGGGGTTGTGATCGAAAGTGCCTTCTGAACTTATATAACAGTCTTGTCCGCTCCCGCCATGATTACGGAGCAATAATTTATAATTCCGCAACACCAAGTGCATTAAAAATACTAGACCCCGTCCACCATCTGGGTATCCATCTTGCGACCGGTGCTTTCAGGACAAGTCCAATCCAGAGCCTCTACATAGAGTCAAATCAGTGTTCACTTCATCTGCAGCGGTCATATAGCAGTTTTACATATTTTCTGAGAGTACAAGCGAACATTGAACGTCCTTGTTATTCAACCATAAATGATATCGCCACTGCTACGCTCTTCCATAACCGACCTGCAGTGAGGAAGCCATTTGCTTTGCGTGTGAGGAACCTCATTAAAGGAAATGGGTGCTCCACTTCTTGAATATTGTCCTATTGCTCAAGCGAAACTGTTGCCACCATGGCAGTGGCAGCTCATAGACTGTGATATGTCGTTTGTAGATGTCGATGGGTCTGCGCAGCTGGACGACGCACTTGGATTGACATCGAGCGCCACCTTCCGCTACGTCACCACTATCGGAGAGTATAAAAGCAACTCAAGAGTCGCAGTCGACCAGCCGGCGCGACGAGAGCTTTGGAACTATGCGTCTAAAAAAATCGGTCACAAAGCATGCACCAGAGGCACATGTTAAAATGCATTTTTTAGAACTCCAGTATAAGTACTCTTGCACTGAGTTTTACACGGAAGCTTCCAAGTCAGATGCAGGGGTTTCTTGCGCAGCCATCGGCCCATCTTTTTCAGAATCTGGTGCACTGCACCCGGAAACTAGTATATCTATGGCAGAAGCCCATGCACTATTGTCGACAGTGAAGGATATAACAAAATCAAAACTTCGAAAAACAGTCATATTTACAGACTCTAAGTTTCGTAAAAGCCTTGAGGTCACTCTGTAAACACAAAAACCTTGTACTTATGGAGCTCTACTCCATTCTGTGTAGAGCATACATATCTAACCAACATATCATATGCTGGGTACCTGGCCATAGAGGCATTGAGGGAAATGTTCTAGCAGACCAAATGGCTAGATCAACTACATCGCAAGCTACTCTTACCGCTGCAGTCCCTGCTACTGGTCTGAAGCCTCTCTTACGAAGGAAACTGCGGAACCACTGGCAACGCTTGCGGGAAGCGGAAACAAATAATAAGCTGACGGGATAAAGCGACAGTTAGGTTTTTGGCCCTCTGTAACAAAATCGCTGCGTACAGATGTCCTATTCTGTCGACTCAGATTAGGACACACATTTGGGACCCATAATTTTCTACTTTCTGGAAATGAACCTTCAACATGTAGTAGATGCGGGGAGGCGCTGACTGTGCTCCACGTCCTACTGGAGTTTCGGGAAGCCGAAGCTGAGAGAAACATTTTCCTCTTGCATACCGTTATTGCATCCCTCTTCACCCAGCTATGTTTCTTGGTAAGGAATCTCTTTTTAACACCAAGGCAGTCCTCAGTTTCTTAAATGATGTTATCTTACATGTTATAAGTCCATTAAATTCGTAGAGCATCCTCATTCCAGAGGATGCCGCTGCGATAATTGTTTTGCATAGTACATGCCTCCAGGCCCTTGTGTTTCGAGGGCTCAAGGAGGCAGTAGTGCTCTAGCCAATCTTAGAATCTGATATATTTTATACATCGTATCATTCTTTGAAATGCATCTTAATGTTCATATCATAGTACACGTCATATGTCATCGCCACAATCTTATTATACAGATTTTACTCACTTTAGAGGGACTATTTTTGAGGCCCCTTTACAGCCACATCACTTCAACTTCGTAGAATCCATCACTACACTGCGAAGTCACTAAAACTGGCTTGGTGCTCTTTGGCCATACCTGGCCCTTGCGCCAATAAAGACCACACATTCATTCATTCATTCATTCATTCATATCAATTTCCATTGCTCGTTGTGAGGGAACCTGATGCAACAGCATGTTTGCAAATCATATTGCCATGCGTACTTATTTACTTATCTTTCCTGACGACTGTCTTTCACCAGCTAACAAATGTTTAAAGCTATATCACCCAGTGCAAGTCGTGCCTTTCTGTATCTGAAGTTCCTCTAATGTTATTGCTGGTTCTATCCACTGTCTGTTATCACCGAACCTTGTGTAATCAGATTGTATGGGCAACATGAATTGTGTGGTAGTCAAGTGTAAGACGGATGCCGACCAAAAACATTAAAAGAAAAGAATCCAAGACATTTTGGCTCTTATACGGGGGCCTTGTTCACAATGAATGTAAATGAAAGGGGGAGGTGATTATGTACGTGTGAATCTACATAATCCACACAGTACCATCTGGAAGGCACGCGAGCGTCCCTTGAGGCTGCATAACCAGAGTGCTGGCCCTGCAGGGGCTGCTGTAAAGTTTTGGGATCATAGTGATGCAGCCATGCTCCCTCACAGTGGCTGTACAGTCAAGGAAGTTTATTTTATCATTTATTTGCGATACTGCCAGTCTCAGTGAGACCAAAGCAGGGGGGCACAGTTTTACAAAAAGAAACAAACACGTCATGCTATATGGTACAGTAAAAGAAAGAAAGAGAAAAAGCTTCCTTAACTACTGCAGAAATCACAAATGACGATGTGAAATACAATACTTTTGGTTGGTATAACAGTGTCGCTCAGTAACAAATATAGTATTGCTAGAATTCATATAAAAATAGCTAATAAATGACCCATGTAATATTAGAGAAGTTATACAGCTAACAGATAACCACGCAGAAGTGGCCAGTTTGGGGCTTGAAATGCAGAAATTCCCCGCAAAGAAATAAGTATTACAGCTAAAATATGTGGGTGTGTTAAGTGGCGTCTTCTGTGTTTGATGTTTCTAGTAGGTTGATGAAATGTGAAAGTGAAGGAGAGGAAACTATGCCTGAGTGGAGGAGATTTCATTCTTCGATTGCATGTGGGAAAAGTGAAAACTTCAACGTGTCATTGCGAACACTCTACTGGCATAGTGTGAATGGGTGCTTTTTTCAATATAGACATGATGTAGACAAAATAACATACTTAGCTCAGTCTATCTTATAATGGCTGTGCATTAGTTGGTAGATGAATTTTAAGCTGGCTTGTCTGGCCCTAACAGATAGTGTTTTAATACCTGCATCAGTTAAGAGGTTTGTAGAAAGGTCATAGGGCCTGTATTTGTTAAAAATGAACCTCGCAGCTTTTCTTTGCACCTTTTCTAGTTTTGATACATTAGCTGTGTGCGGAAACCAAATAAGGTTAGTGTATTCTAAGACTGGGCGAACAAAAGTTGTATAGGCTAGTAGTCTGGTGTGCTTCGGTGCAAGGTGTAAACATCGTCTAAGAAAAAAAAAAGTTTGTGTAATGCGACTGAGGTAATAGTATTAATATGGAAGCTCCATGAAAGGTCAGAAGTTGTCACCAGATTGCTCGAAATGCTCCAAGATGAGCTTCGATTTTCCCACCTGATGGCACATTTCATCGGCGTTTAAAGGGACACTAAAGGTTACCAGAAACTCAAGTTAAAGTGGTAGAGCAATGTTCTAGAACGTCTAAGGCGTCAATATAATCGCGAACAGAGCTTTAGTAACCGAGAAATTGAGGTAAATGCATGACACGATTTGAGACCCCCCAGCGACATTCCGGTACTAGCCCGATGACGAAAGGACTCCTCATAATTTGTGTTACTAATACTCAACTACTCGTATTAAAAATATCATTTCATTCGATTATAAGACGGAAAAAAATGCTACTTGTCTACGTCTATTCGATTCTAAGTAAAAATAACATTTTGACGTTACCCTTCAGTAATATGGGTGTTCGAAAGGTTTCGTTTTCGCTCGACTCTGCGCCGCGCACGCTTTGGAGTTTCAGTAGTTTCATTATCGCGTCGTGCTGTGAGGGTTCTGCTGGCTCGCGAAACTTTCATTTGGAACAAGCAGCGAGAATGCCACGTCCATATGATGTCGTGGGAAGCCCTCGTTGCTTTCCCGCTCCGGAGAGCCTGTGTCGAGGCCGCCGTCGTAGTACGCAACGATGCCGGCAGTGCGAGCCCTCAGCAGCCGGTCGCGCTCGTCGGTGCTCAAATCGCTGAAGTTGAGCCCACCATCGCGAGCCAATCTGTCGGTGTCAGGGTCCATTGCGACGAGCGTCGAAGTTAGCGTCATAGAATGAAGTACCAGCTTATGGGCGTCTTGCGCTGGAGTTTGAGGTATAGTAGCGGCGCCTGGTGGCGGTGCGGGAAACGACATCTGGGTCGTGCCAGCTTGGGTCGTATTGAGCCCTGCTGGCTGTGGCGGAGCACGTTTCTAGGCCAAGTTTTGCGTCGATTCGCACATTTTTATGCCCTGTTGCGAGTGCGAAAAGGCTCGTCGCTTCTCATAGACCACGCCGACCACGCTGCGAGCTCGCCGCAGCCTATAGTTTAACGAAAACGGACTCTCCGTGTGCCGTGGGACGTAATGTGGGACGTAATTCGTTTCTCCTTCCGCTAGCCACCGTACTCCCGCTTTCGCTCTGCTGTCGGCTCTGTCTTGGCTCTGTTTCTGGCCGCGCGTTCGCGTTTTGCGCAGAAAAGCCGTAGCGCCGTCTGCGGACGCCGTTCTACTCACCGATGGCGCAACGTCACTATGAGACCATGATGTCAGTACTCCTCGATCGGAGGGCGGGCGATTTGAACTGCGCTAGAGGTACGCGGACGCTTCAGAACGCATTTTCTCTTAAAATAAGTCTCTCCTTGGCACGAAACAAGCGTTTCGAGGTTTTTGTGATGGTATTTCAACAGTCCACGTTGACTTAATAGTAACCTTTAGTGTCCCTTTAAACATTTGGGCAGCCATTTCTCTGACAGCTTCTGCATTGCAAATTGCTCATGATTTAAGAATTCAACTTGTTCCCTTGATATGTGTAGTGTCTAAGCAACACATTTAGCCCAGATTCACTGGTTGCCAAGTATCAGTAGTGGACATGATACACGATTTCAGGAGCCGAAATGGTCAAATGCTTCCCAGGCTTTGCTACATTTTCGGTTCAAAATACATCCTGTTAAAGTTGCGAACACCACTTAATGGTGAATAGGACGGGCACTTGTCAGCCAGTGTTTTGCTTATATTCCCACAAATTTCCTTTGGAACTTTTTTCTGGAAGAACAGAAGCTTCATGACAGCCTGCAGCTCGAAAATTCTCTTTTGCTTGACATGGCTGGAACAACTGCTGGAAAAGTGAAAATCTGCACACCATCACGTGAAAGGGTGTCCTTTTTAATGAAATCAGTAAAATGTACACATTATACAATTTCTAAATAGGCTGGGCCAGGAACTTCTGAGCACCCCTGTACACTCTTTAGTCAATGATAGGTTAAGAATATCGTTGTTATCTTATGTAACCTTTCTAAGCACCCTTGGAACATGCCATAAGCAAAACTACATGTTGACACCTTAGTTCACCTCAACTCATGCATATGAGTACTCATCTTTCTGCACATGATGGTCAAAATTAATCCGGAATGCCCCACTGCACCATGTCTCATAATCATTCTGTGATTATGGCACGTTAATTTCCAAAAGTATTTTTTTTAACTGAATATTTGCCACTGGTTATGTGCCCATCCTTTTGCCAATGCTCTTAAATTGGCAAGTGACACTGCTACACAAGGGGTACAGAATCATAAGATGTATTCACATATGTGTCGTACTCTGTGCGTACACTTCTCGTCACCATTCTTCCCTTGAAAAACATCATTCATGGCCATCGTCCTCATGTCATTTCTCTGTCGACGTCTCATTGTGTGCATCCACTTGGTTTGTTTGTCTTTTTTTTTTGCATTTCGGCATATCTTATGAACAACACTGTAATGAATTTCTACAAAATTTGGAGACGAGTTCCTTGAAGCTAGTGTTAATCTCAGGATTTCGTCCTGCAGTGGACATAAATAGGCTGACGATGATGATGATATTAGGCCTCATATTAGGTCGCGGGTTTGGCACGTGAAACTAAATTTTCCTTTTTCTTTCTTTAAGATAGTTGACTTAACAAATTCCGCCTATCTTCAGCAGCAGCTGAAAGGGCTCGTCAGCAGCCGTAGCTACGAAATAGCAAGTAAAGTCGCACCGCGTGAAACAGGGCGTAGAGCTGCGGACAGCACGCATTAAGCGCAGACAAATGCCACCGAGTAAACAAGGGGCATGCGCGACTAAAGGCACTTCGTTTCGTGTTTTGTACCCCCCCCCCCCCTTTGTCTTGTTTACAAATAATTTGTGTAGCGCTACTTACTCGCACCTAGAAGACAAACTTGCCCTTTTACAAGTTTTATTAGGCACAAAGGTCAACAATAGTCGATGGCGACGGCAACCTCCGGCCTCGGACGCTCGCGGGATGGAAGAAAAAAACAAAAACACTCAGTTGCCTTACCACTCTGTGAAGAATAACCAGCGAAGCTGAGTATAATGGCGAACTCCACCTCCGTCGCGAGTCGGCCCGGCAGTGCGCTGTCTGTGGGATCGGCCGCGGTCTGAAAGCTCCCGTCAAACTTGTCAACCCCGGAATACAAAGGGCACGTACTGTCACCTGCCTTTCTGGAATTGCCCTCGGAATTCACTGCCATGACCACGTCGCGTCCTCTGACCGCCGCGTTCTCCCCTGTCAGACAGGCTACACCTCGAAAAGAACTAAACGAGGGGGAACGTAATTGCACCCTGACTTTTCTCCTCCACCGCGCCGAACGTCGCTTTCTTTTCAACCTCGTCTGATGACTCGATCGGATACGCTCCGACTCGAAAAATTCCAACCGGCAAACGCACCTTTCTCTACGCGCCCTACATGCTACAGGGTTGCGTGGCTTTCGATTTACTCGGCCGCGTTGTCTTCTCTGCCGCAATTCCAAATTCGCGACTCCTCTTTTTCTTGGCACTGTTTCAGGTGCTCAGTTCCGTGTGCCTTTCTTTTAAAGCGAAGCTGTCTTTGCCTTTTCCTTCGACTTTCCTTCAGCTGCTGCTTCTGCGTCGGAGGGGGGGGGGGGGGGGCTGTTCAGAGCGTGTATATACATGGAAGGAGCGTGGCAGAGAAGAAGAGACGCGAGGAACTCGTTTGGACCGCACCGCGTCGAATGTGCACGATGTCCTCTGGAGCTACGGGGTCGTCGCCACATTAGCCTCTTGACAGCTGTAATTATCCGTGACCCCCCGCAAGAGGAGGGGGAAGATGCATGGGCCAGGGAAAGGGTAGAACCGACCCAGTCCCGAAACGGGTGAATAACAAACAGCCTTGCCATTCGTCGCTCGCAGTTCCCATACTACAGTGGCTGTACCCATACAAATGCAAGGGGGGGGGGGGATAAGGAAAAGGTGACGCGAGAAGGCAAGGAAACACTGGATAAACTTAAGTTCATGGTACGGTATGGTGCGTTTCTGTAATTTATGAAAAATAAAACCATGCAAATATGTCTAGCGTGGCGTGCAGATGCAGAGCCGCATTAATTAAAGGGCACCGCAGGGTCTAGGCGATACAAGGGAAGCTGTCGCACATCGAATCAACACTTCTGTGCCCGCCGCGATAGCTTTAAGGCTATGGCATTGCTCAAGGTCGCGGATTTGACCGAGACAGCCGCATTTCGACGGGGGCGAAATAAAAAACGCTCCTTCACTTTGATTTAGGGACACGCTAAAGAACACCACGGTGCCAAAATTAATCCGGAGTGTGCCACTACGGCCTGCCTCATCCGATTGTGGTTTTAGCACGTATAGCCCCATAGTCCAATTCAAGTTCAATGCTTCTGCCACGATGCGATGTGCCATGGCAATGACAATGCTCAAGCCTCTCAGAGGTTATGAAATATGGCGCACAACAACGCCTCAAGCAAACACCTCTCCCTTTGTTTGTTGTTTGTTTGTTGGCTTCTTGTGCTATGATTAATAAATATCGGGCCCCTCGGTTAACCCCTTTACCTCTCTCCTTGTGTTTTGTGTACTATGCAGACAAACAGCAGTGGTGCACGCAAGGTAACGTTTAACATCAACTTGCCAGTCTTGTGTTGGACAAAACGTTTAAGAAATTAAATATTCGCCGTCAACATCACCGCTAATCATCGTCAATCAAAGCAAACAGCACAGGAAGCTTCGCTTACATGGATTGCCACTGTGCATGGGATCTGCATAATTTTTCCGTTGGCGGCACCTCGGCTTGACTAAAGCCCCTGTATGGAGGGGCTTTAGGCTTGACCAACTTCTTGAATTTCTGTCGGGGAAATCAAAGATTTCCTCCTCCGTTAACTATGCCTCCAGAGCTAGCTGTTCATCCTCTTTCTTTGCACCGGGTTCCGCGTTGCAACACAGCGCCTGCTCCTCTTTCTGAATTTCTGTCGAGGAAATGGGTAAGATTACGACAACACGGCGGGTGTGCTGTGCACACCCGCCGTAGTGTCGCGGGATCTAATCTCGGAGGCCGCATTTCGATAGAGGCGAAATGCAAAAATGCCCGTGTACCGCGCATGTTAAAGAACCCCGGCTGGTATAAAGTAATCTGGAGTCCCCCACCACGGCGTGTCTCATACTGAGATCATGGTTCTGACGCGTAAAATTCCAGTATTTAATTTTAATGGGCAGTGCAGTAGTAATACTCCTTCCAAAATCAACACTTGTTTTTGTCATGGCGCGCCATGACTGTGACATCGCCTGAGTCTACCGCACGTTCGTTTGTGAACGGCATTGAATATATGTATGAAATAATGCGAATACGCTTCTTTGTCAAACGGACTCCACGCAGATTTTGCTTAAGTTTGATTAGCAGTAAGAAAATATTCGCTATTAGAATGTAGTTTTTATTGAGTATTTACTATTCGCAATGTCCGCAGACGGTACGGTACACAGCGACCAGAGAGAAACGCCACAAGGAGTCAGCAGGCGACAGTGCGGTGTGATCACGTTTTCTCATATGGCTAGTCTGGGGTGTGACTGCGCGCTTGCTTACCTCTTTCGCGCCGCGGTGGTCAAGACTGGAATAGCGCACCTGCTGCGTGCGCCACTGCGCAAGCCCGAGTTGTCCGCAACGATATAAATCTGCATTCTTTCCCACGAAATCCACAAAGAAGGAATGGGTGGTGGTGCGGCGATAGATCGGCAAGCCTGTGATGGTACTGATTATGATGTGTTTGCATTGCACATTTCACTTTAGTTCTTCCCTGCGTGTCAGCCGCCCGTCGGTAGGGGCGGCTTGCTGTACGTGCGTTTGTTTTTTTGTCGGCGGATCGGTTGTATATGGGGGGGGGGGGGGGTCAGATGAAGCGAATAGGCCGTTTGTAGTATACTTGTGAAACTTATGTGTACTATGAAATGGTTAACGCGTTCTTACGGTATACGGGGAACCTATTTTGACTTGATAAATTATGCGAGGAGAATAAAACGCCGCCGCGAGGCGCTGTCTGCCAATGTCGGCTCCCGGTTCTCTGGTAAAGCATGTCCTAGAGGTGGGCGAATATCAAGTCATTCTAATCTAATACAAATAGTACATATCAAATCGAATTTCGAATAGACCAACGCAGGCGCGTATACTTAAAGCAGGAATTTCTGTATGTTGAGGTACTTCGTTTTTACTGACTAGTGAAAAAAAGACAGCCAAGTATAAACATAAACTTTTGGATCAACTTTAGACGCAAGATCTGTAATTGTGATTAAAAGAACTGCACGAATAGCCTCTGCACGAAGAGCCTGGTTGCAAACAAGCAAACAATGAATGGCTGCTGCATGAATAGATTTCCAAAACGCGAAACAAATATGTATATATATTTTTTTTAAAGGTACGAAGTAGCGGGGAAAAAAGAACGCTTGTGTGTCGTAGACACATGGAAGACAACCCCCTTGCTAGAAAAACATCACTGGTTGTAGCATAAAAGATAAAACTGCTGCGTGGCTAGACCGTAAAAAACGCTGAATTACGGTTTAGAAGCATAAATCACAGGTTGTCAGTATATAGGCTTCCGCCGCGAAACCGCAAAAAAAGCAGGCATTACAGTATGCTTTCCTTTCTGTTTCTGCGTTGCTTTGAAAATTTGTCGTTTTCTGATAATTTGCATTGCCTTGTTTATTAGACGGAGAACAGTAACAGTCGGTTATTAATAACTCCTTTCGATATTCGAAAATACCGAATAGATAATTTTCGATTACGAATAGTTGGCGTGTAATAGTCGTATTCGAATATTCCTCCCCTAATTTTTCTCATTAGTGGGCTCGGCGCACCGCCGAGCCCTTTCTTCGAATTATTCCGGTTGCTGGAAATGGCCGCACGATACCACCTTTCGCGATCTGTAAAGCTGTGCTCGAAGAGCCAGTAGGAGTGGTAGGAAGATACTGATTCAAACAATGTATTGAAGAGCCTTAGAAATTTTCAATGTTTTCACTTCGGCTGAACGCACGCGCGCATCGGCCGGCAGCCCATGCGCGCGGTAATAGTTTTCTCAACCACCAGAAGCGGGGAGTGCGTGGCGTGCCTGCGGCCACACAGAAACGATGCTAGAAAAAGTGTGAAAAACCATAGAGCCCCTCAAACTTCCTAAAGTAGCGAAGTCATTGAAGATTGCCGCCTCGGCGAGGACTTCGCCCCGTGTTTCCATCTGGGGCTGACTTTGGCAGCTCGCCCGTTTCCCTGTTAAAGTATCGTCTGCTATTGCTCTGTTGTCCCTTGTTAGGAACAGCCGGACGCCCCACCTCCTGCAGCCTTATTTGTTTCTTCCCCATTTCTTTTTCCTTTTTTTTTTGCTTACACAAACACTCTTTACTCCGCTGTTTATTTTTCTACGTGAGAAATAAACCGACAGTTGAAACTGCAGTATGTATATCGTGGTCCTTTATTAGATCATCCGTGCGTTCTTCCACTGATACAATATTTGGTCTGATTTAACTTAGCTGCGACTAATCAAAACACCATATTAATTAGTGCTAGAAACTAAGACATCTGAATATTCCTGTGATAAATATTTTCGCGATTTCGCCCTACGCTAAAATGATTTTCACCCTTTCACTACGCCCAACCTGCGGGCAGTTAGCCCGCGTAAACGCCTGCAGGTGCCATACGGCATGCCCTCGAGGTAAAGTGGAACTGTCGACTCGAGAGGCGGAAAGGAGGGAACTCGACAGCATTGGGTAATTGGGGGTGATAGTTGAGAAAGCGTGTCCGCCTCTCTTCGTTACTTTTCTTTCACCATATTTCACACTCTCTCTCGTCTCTCCGTCTTGTCACATGATCATTACTGCCTTGTTCGCCCTCTCTCAAGCGCTGATCGTGTCATTTGACCACTTCTGGTGCGCTGCCGAAGCCGCCATAATCGTAACTGTGACCGTTGGTGTTCCGTGACCGTGCCGGTTTGCCTCGCTTTTATTTGTTTTTGTTTTTTTCTTCCTTAGGCGCAATGATCTCGCTCAGCGATTGCTACGCCGCGAATAGTGGACTTTGTTACTACCTAATGAAAGCTGACAACCTGCGACCCGATGCGCTTCGGAGAATTCTCGCTGATGAACTGGACGCAGACTCCGCGTTTCTCGAGGCATGGACTGAGGCGGGTGAGTTTTATGAGAAAACGCAGGATCCGCACTCACCGCTGTGGAATTTTATGCCTAAGGAGAACTACTTGGCAATCATCTCCTACACGCTGGACAGGCCGAACACCTGCTTGAGGTTTAACGCTGCCTGCCGTAACGCTCGCCCGACAGACCAAAACTGGCGTGCGTTTGGTTTCAAGAGCCTCTGGTGCCTGCTGGTTGAGGCATTTCGTCGCCTTCCACCCTTTTATTATGTTCCCCATGAGTTGTACCGTGGTGTTTCCGATTTCTGCGGCTCTGACCTAGCGTCACTGCCGTTCCCACACTTCGTGTCGACCAGCGTGTGCGACTACCAAGCCTCGAAGTTCGGTTGGCGAGGGCATTTCCTCGCGCTTCTCCATGTGCCTCCCGAGTTCGTGAGACATCAGTCCGTACTCTGTCTACCCACACCACGCCGAAGTACTCATTTGGCCGTTGTGCAGTTTCACGCGCATGACTAATGGCCGTGACTACGGTCAGTACTTCAATTCCGTGGCGCCTTTCCCTTGTGCAATCCTTGTATACCCGAACCTTGGCAGCCCTGCAGGAGAAACAGGCCACGCCCTGGATGGGCGCATGGGGAAGACCGCGCACACCGTTGGCTACGATGCAACAGTTCTGTATGGTCATTGCCGGTGCAGCCGGTATAGCTCCCGCACAGCCAGACGCTGTTAGATACGGGACCGTTTCCTGAGCCTACTTCGAGTTCACCAGGCCACATCGAATCGCACCACAGCTAATTAAGGAGCGCAGAAGCACGGATACCGCATTCCCGAGGCGCGGCACGTGCAAAGAAGTTTGCGGCCCCCACCTTGTGTGCCGCAGGTGGAGCTATTCACTGCTTGACTCTTCCCGAAAGTGAAGCGAGAGCCTGGCACCGTTCCGGGTAAATTGGGTTCAAGAGGCAAGACGGGTGTAATGCACCGTGAAACCCTGGCAGCGTCGCCCCCATCCGCCTATTGTGACGGCGCATTGCAAGTCAGCAAGGCAAGACCGCAGGGAGAAGTAAGCTCTCGGACAATTGGGGACCAAGCAGCGACCCTCTCCGCCGGGTGTGACACCATCGCACGGGCGCCTACCATTGGCCGAAAATGACGACACCTGAGCGGGCTCGCCGATTGGCCGAAAATGGCGTCACCGGAGGGGGCTCTCCTATTGGCGGAACATGACGTGTCTTCGAGACACCGAAGGGCTTAAAAAGACACAGACCGGGAGCAGCAGGAGAGCATTCCTAGAGCATTCCTTGATTCATCTCTTTCGAGCTTCTTGCCGCTGGCCGCAGCGTCCGAGTTGCTGCCGGCCCGTAATGACTTTTATGACTTAATTTCTCGGTCGTCTCACTGTAAATAATGTAAATAAACCTCCAAATTTTTTTTCATTCCGAAGTCCTCCTCAACTCTTACAACGCCGATTGTCCGCGCGCAGTCGTCCTCACCGAATACACTCGTGCAGAGGTCAGGAAGACGAGTGAGAAAAGGTCAGTGGAAATGAGATTCAGTGGCCCTGAAAGTTGCCCTCGCAGTAGGAAACCTTTTGTTCAAGAGAAAAAAAGGGCATGCACTTCTATTTGATTTATTTTCTCAATTATTTTTGCATTTGCTGCCTTTATTGCGAAATCGGTAACAAATCATTGAATGGGATATAAGAAACGCAAAGTTTTGCACTGTTATAGAAATGAGAAGGAAAGATACATTCAGTAAAACAAGCTTACGATAGCAATTTTGCAGAATTGAAAAAAAGACTATGCAGCCGATTACATTTATCTGGACTATTCATTAACCATTACAAAACACTGCTGAAAGGTATTCAGTAGCAGAAGTTAAAGTGACCCTGAAACGCTTTTGACGATTTTCTACAAACGTACTGAGTCGTTAGAGTAGGTCCTTCTGATCATTAATTGACACATATAAGTGCTATGCGTAAAGCGTGTAATTTATTATAAGGTTTTAAAAATGCACATCGCTGCCGATCGCAGCACACTGCTCGGCGGAATTTTGAGCCGCCCCTACCCATATGACAAAAATCACCCATATGACGTCAGTGGGGCGAGCTATCCGATTGGCTGACCAGGGCGCGGGATCGATAATTTTTCCAACTGTATAGTAAACAAATGATCTTCGTAATAGTTCGAATGTTAGTTTATTTGTTTTTATAAAAAGAAAGTAACATAAAGAGTATGCACAAGAACAATTTTTCAGTACACTTAAGGGGCCCTGAAGCGGTTCGGACAAATTTTGTAGACGCGTAGGGTACAGCTTAAGTAGAACATTCGCACCACAATTTAAGTGAAGCGTTACGTATTAATGGAGCTACAAGCGATTACAAGTTACCCTCCTCCCTAGCCATGCTTTTCCTCCTCAACTCGTTCGCCGAGCGATCGGGGCTAAGCTCCGCCTTCACTGGTCCTGCGTCACGATGCGACGTCACATCGTCCACTTCCGGTTGTTTTGGAGCCCGTCCGCGAGAAACCGCTAGAAACCGCTAGCCGCTTGGCCGTCGACCCCAAGCGAGAGCTATCGAAGCAGCGTGCTGCGAGCATTCTGTCGTAGCGCCGAACGTGTCTGGTATTCCGGTAATCACACACTACCTGAATATTTCGACGGAACGATGGAAGCATAAACTCAAGTTGATGAAGGAACTTTAGCGTAGACGTACGTGAGCTGCCTGATCGGTCTCCACGGTCCAGCCACCCGCTGGCGCAGAGCTTAACCAGCCAAAGAAAGAGCTAACATTGCTCAAACCAAGTGTAAAACATTTTAAACAGTTACAAAAACAACGTGTTAACGATTACACTCCTGCGAAAAATTTACACCAGCAGCCAAGATTACATTTTGTTACTGCTACTGTGTGTGGTTGAGCTCTATGCCACCAGGTGGCTGCACCGTGCAGACCATTCACATTTACGCTTCTGCTGTTCATCCCCTGAAACCACACGCAAGGGGACACGGCCAGGCCCTGCCTTCTTGCACATGCGTTTACCCTAATACCGGACTCGCGAAGCGCTATTGCGTTAGTAATCTTCCGGTGTAAAGTAACGGCCGCAATCGCGCAAATCCTGGCGCCGATCGGATAGCGGCAGTCTGATGCGCTGCAGCCAGTCCGCTCGTCTACTGGCTTGCAGAGGGACACGATGTCGCAGCTTGACATATTGCCAGTCGCTACGTTTGCAGTCCACAACGCAACAAAGTCGAATCATAGCGCTCGCGAAAACACAAACCGACACTGACGGCGGAGCTCTCGTCAGACAGAGCACGTTGTAACACACAAGCAGACGACACTTGCTGTGTGCCGGAAGTGCTTAAGTGTACTGAAAAATCGTTCTTGTGCATTCTCTTTATGTTACTTTCTTTTTATAAAAACAAATTAACTAACACTCCAACTAGTACGAACATCATTTCTTTACCATAAAGTTGGAAAATTTATCGATCACGCGCCCTGGTCAGCCAATCGGATAGCTCGCCCCACTGACGTCATATGATGATTTCGGTCATATGGGTAGGGGCGGCTTAAAATTCCGCCGAGCAGTGTGCTGCGATCGGCAGCGATGCGCATTTTTAAAGCCTTATAATAAATTACACGCTTTACGCGGAGCACTTAGATGTGTCCATTAATGATCAGAAGGACCTACTCTAACGACTCAGTACGTTTGTAGAAAATCGTCAAAATCGTTTCAGGTTCCCTTTAAGCACTTCCGGCACACAGCAAGTGTCGTCTGCTTGTGTTACAACGTACTCCATTTTGACGAGAGCTCCGCGGTCAGAGTCGGTCTCAGTCTTTTCGCGAGCACTATGATTCGACTTTGTTGCCTTGTGGTCTGCAAACGTAGCGACTGGCAATATGTCAAGCTCCGACTTCGTGTCCCTCTGCAAGGCAGCATACGAGCGAACTGGCTGCTGCGCATCGGACTGCCACTATCAGATCGGCGCCAGGATTTGCGCATTTGTGGCCGTCACTTTACACCGGAAGATTACTACCGCAATAGCGTTTCGCGAGTCCGCTATTAGGGCAAACGCAAGAGGACAGGGTCTGGCCGCTTGACTGTGCCGTAGCAGGATGAGCCATGAGATGAGCAGAAGGGCAAATGTGAAAGGTCTGCACGGTGCAGCCACCTGGTGGCACAGAGCTCGACCATACACAGTAGCAGCAACGAAGTGTATTCTTCTTTGCTGCTGGTGTATTTTTCGCAGGAGTGTAATCATCAGCACGTTGTTTTTATAAATGTTTAAAATGTTTTTCACTTGGTTAGAGCAATATTAGTGCTTTGTTTGGTTGGTTAAGCGCTGCGCCAACAAGTGTATGGACCGTGCAGACCGATCCGGCTGCTCCCGTACGTCTGTGCTAAGGTTCTTTCATCAGCTTGAGTCTATGCCTCCAGTCATTTGGCGAAATGACCAGCTTGCCTGTGGTTACCGGAATACGAGACACGTTCGGCGCTACGACAGAATGCTCGCAACGCACGCTGCTTCGATAGCTCTCGCTTGAGGTCGACGGCCAAGCGACTAGCGGAGACGTCTCGCGCGGCCGGGGGCGGGCTCCAAACCGACCGGAAGTGGACGATGTGACGTCGCATCGTGACGCAAACCAGTGAAGGTGGAGATTAGCCCCGCTAAAGCTCCTACATACACGCGCCACCGCGGAAACGTGTATGGAGGGGCTTTAAGCCCCGCTTGCTCGGCGAACGAGTTGAGGAGGAAAAGCTTGGCTAAGGAGGAGGGTAACTTCTAATCTCTTGTAGCCCCATTAATACGTAACGCTTCACTTAAATAGTGGTGCGAATGTTCTACTTAAGCTGTACCCTACGCGTCTACAAAATTTATCCGAACCGTTTCAGGGGCCCTTTAATTACCAAAATGACAAGCGTCTAGGTTGTTGTCTTCAGTTCCTGATCAAGTTTCAGTATGTTTCTTTTTCTTAAATTCCGTCTTTTTTAGCAGTTCAAAAGTAACACAACATTCTGGTATAATTTTGTAACGTCTGGTGCGAGAAATTGTGTGACGTTGCAAGTCACCCATCTTTTGTTTGTGACTTATCTGACTTGCCAAGCGTCTTTTCATTGTGAAAAGTGGTTATTTGGCTATTTGAGAAGATCATTTTACTAATACAACCAGGGTGTCTACCAACCGGGAAGCACCGGGAATTCTTAGGGACCTTGAGTAGTCTGGAAAAACTCGGGGAGAACTCAGGGAATTTATGCCTCTGTCAGAGAAAATTAGCTGTAATTTTATTGAAAGGGTTGAAAGTCGTAATGCTTTCTCGAGTAACAGACAGGAATCGTAACGAATCGACCTTGACGCCCTGTCGTCGGCTCGATGTGTTGCCAGTGTACAGTCAATGACCGACTTTTCGGATTCCCGATAATTTGGATGGCTTCGCGGCACCGCCACGTACCCCATAGAGTCAATGTATCAGAATGTCTGAAATTTCGGAAGCAAGAACCCTTCGCCGTCCGATTTTCCGGACTTTTTGCCGTGACCGCAGGTCCAAAACGGCATTAATCAAAGCCACCACCGCTGCCATTTTGATTACCTCGCCGCCTCGAACCGGCGCTCTCGCACGCAGATCCGCTGGCAGCCGTAGCCACCACTGCGGCAACGCTAGACCTAGCCGATTTGTCGTTCGCTGTTAAGCTTCTTGCCGTTGGGTGCCGTGTTTTTTATTGAAAAAATTCGCTGCTGTCAGCAACGGCACGGACTACGCCTTTGCGGTCCTCGCGATTGGCTTAGAAGCTCGGAAAGCACGGTGCGTTGCATAATGCTAGTTCCCGAAAGTCAGCTTCGCCTCTGTACAGAAATCTTACTTGGTGAAGCATACGCAAAAGTATTGCAGTGAAGCATAACAAGCGTGGGAAGGGGCTATTGCCACGGGACACAAGTGCGTATTCCTTAATTATACACGCGCGCACCCGGTATTTCCTGTCACAGTACGAGCACTGATATGCCTAATACGTGTACCGACAGGCCTTTAGAGCGTTTTCGAATGTGCCTGTGGTGGTTTGAGTCCATAAGGACAGTAAATGAAATGCATTTATTTTTCCAACTGGCCGATTTTTAGGACGTTTTCGCGGCCCCTAGGGAGTTCGAAAAAATCGGACGTGTATTATACAACTGACCAAGATGATGTTTTAAATGGTCTGTAGGGCGAACGAGTGGCAGAACAGAAAGGACTTACGCATTGAGGAATGAACGCGAAAGGAAGCGTGCTGCGGCTCTTTTGATGGAACTTGAGCTCAAAAACAGTTTTAAAGCAGTGTACACAACAGTGAGGCGTCGTGCGTGGGCTGAGAGTATGTCAGGACAGCTTAGGTTGAGTTACGAGCTGTTGAGAGACTCATACCACTAAGCTTACTATCAGTTTATATATATAGCTCATATTCGAAAATATTTTCTTCTGTATGCATCTCTTTTTTATTCTTATTTGAGAATGTCCGACTCGATCTGCAATTTTTTTCAAAGACATTTTATTTGCTGTTCATTTTACTAACCGCTCCCATCTATTCTCTTCTTGAATAACATCAACACTACTGCTTAGTATTCAAATTGGATTACGTCGTTCTTTTTTTAAAAATTTTTCATATGCTTACTAGAGAGTGACAGCATCGGGCAATATAGTTTCAGCCCATCTTTACATAAAATATAGTTCTGCGTCACTCACAGAATATTGCAAAGGTCCTCAGGGAAAACCGAGAAAATTCAGCGAATTTGGAAATTTGAACTTGGTAGACACCCTGACAACTATCCTTTTATGGATTGTATCAGTGCCCGAAATTTTTTTTCATATTATGTTCATTTGAGAGTAATCATGGATAATGTGTCTCTTTATTTGCGTTTTTAAAGCGAAGCTTTCTTTGCCTACTGCCCCGTGACTTGGTGCATTGTCATCGCGGTGGTGGCTGTTGCCGTCGTCGTCAGTTGTATCTCCGAGCAGATATTTAGGTGTTCTGTGGCAGAAGCTCTAGCGAGCTCATTTCACGTGACTAAGCACCGGACGCGTCTGGCGCTGTGCCAAGTTCTCTACCTTCTCACAGTGCCAGGAACGCTTTCAGCATTCTACTTCATTCTGCTTCCTCGAGTATGGTGCCCAGTCACGCGAAATCTGGTGAAGTGATAGTATAATCGAAAGTGATTGCCCCTGAATAAAGTTGAACTCTGTTCTACAAAGTACGACACTGTGGCTGATGACCGGGACGCGTTCGCCGCCGGCATCCGCTGCCTGTTTCTTTTTGTGCTGCACCGTTTTTCTCTTGCTGGCTAATCAAAGCTTTACTCACCTCGATTCCTACAGTGCGTAGGATCTGCGTGATTTTAAGTGCATCAACATTTCTATGCCTACCCAACAAGGAAAACCGTCCGTCCGTCCGACACGTCAAACGATCGTTTTCCAGATATGGCCCCCAACAGCAAGCGAATCGGCCTTCGTGTTGTTTCTCTCGTCAACGCGAACTAAGCGGCGGGAACATAGCGCACACGAAGCCATTAGCGCTCCGCGCTTTCTGTTCCCATCCCAGAGCGTTAGCAAGATAGGGCCCGCCGGGCTGCACCATACGCCGCTGCCGCTGAAGTATGGTTGATAATGGTTTGCATCGAGTAGAGGTAGCGTCATCAACCACGCTTACGTACAAAGTCTACTAAACATGACACTTCTCTGGCGTGGTGCGCACGCGCAAGGTGTGCACTGTTTTTTAGCTATGCTGAAATTCTGGAATTTCTGATGAATTGATTCCGATGCGAGCAGAAATGATGTATATGTGGTTCTTGTGAATTTCTTCATTGGTAAGTGACAGTGAGACCCTGTCCCTTCACAGTCCCCCTTGAGCCATGTTTACTTGCTGAGGAAATTGACTCTAGAGGATGCACCATTTTTCACTGTTCATATTGCCTGGAACCAATGCTCTTGATGTAGCTGTAATGGTATCTCAGAAGTCATGGTCTACCAGGTGTTTGCTTTGAGTCGAGACTATTTCAGGGGATGCTGCACTCCAATAAAGAGGCCAACAGAGCAGCGTCGAGATGTAGCATCAGTGGGTCTTTCTGTAGAAAGTTGGTTGCAGTTAATTGTTTTCATGGTAATAACGTAGTTAATTATCAGTGTTTCACTATAAACAAGCCTTTTTTATCATGGGCACTGCTACCATATTTTCACATTGGTGGCACCTATACTGTTGTACATGCTTGCAGTAATACCATTGTCTTGTTTACAAAAGCCTTTTTTTTACAGTAAAGGGAGTGTTTTGGACACCTTAAAACATTAAACACCTAGCTGCTACTTAACTGGGCTCTTTAAAACAGGTTTGTTATTGAGACAGCAGACTTAAGCTTTATGGCATGGGTTAATTCCTTTATTTCCTTTAAGGGTCAGGCTATTCTGCCAGCTGACTAGCTGAATCAGTTGAAGTAAATTTTGCCAGCAGTTTGCTGAAATTTTCTAGGCTTCTGTGCACGGATTCTGACAGTAAGAATTAGCGCAAATACTAACTGTAAATATGTCATTATTTAGTCTGCTTTGGTGGCACTTCGAGGACACCAAAGGGGCAGTGGTGACACCAACTCAGACTTGGACTAATCTGTGCGTTGGGGGCTTGCCAGGGGTGTATAAAGTATATAAGATCGGCTGTGAACCAATCGTGTAAATGAACACTCCATGGCACGCTCTGGCCTCGCAGGCCCGAACTCATACCGCCCTGCCCCACCTCCCCCTTCGCTGCCCCTTGACTGCCCTGGAGATCCTGCACTGCCTGTTTTATATATATATATCAGGTGTTGGTCCAATGCCTCAGTTTGTCAGTATTATTTTCGCAAGTTATCTTTAGAACCAAATCACACCTAAGACAAAGCAAGTCGATTCGACCTTGCAGCAGCGGGGACCAACAGAGCAGTACACCTTTCCAGCCCTGCCTGACTGCCAACAGTATAGCCACTTCCGTCTCTCAGATGAGTTGGGGGAAGACCAGTCAATATTTTTTGTTGCTGCCATCTTTGTATGCACGTTTTAAGTACTGAGAGGGGGTCATAATTGCAGATGCGAAAGTTATGTATTGGGCAGCCTCTCTTTCTGCATTTTCCTGGCCTGATTGGCTCCACTGTGATGGAGTTGTCTTTTGTCTTTAGTTATCAGCTGGCATTATTAAGGTGTAATTCTTAAGTGGCTCATGGGATGAAAAATCCAATGTCCGGCGTTATTGAAAATTTGGCCATCCGGCGTTATGGCACCAAAATTGATGAGAGTCGGGCACGACCATTGGTGGCAATCGAACCCACAACCATTGGTGGGAGTCAAACTCGCGACCTTTGGAGGGAGTCGAACCCATAACCATTGGTGTTAATTATGGCAAAGTTACTTAATGCACTCAGACTCACGACTTTTGGTGGGACCAAAATTCAGTGGCACTAAAATTGATGGTGACATCATTGATAGTCAACACCAAGACCTTCGGTGGGAGAAAACAAGTAATAAGTAACAATGCATTCGAATGGGAATGTCAAGTAATTTAATGAATGTCTAGTGAGCTTGCAGGCTGCATATAGTGTAGAATAATGCTTTGTGTATTCAAGGTATAAAATGTGAAGTGTAGGAACCGTAAGGATATTGCAATATATTATGCTCACTGCAACGCTGAGCATTAACTAAGTCCATTCTTCAGTCACACCTTTGAAATATTTGTAAGTGCGAAACGAGGTTTGTTATATATATATATATATATATATATATATATATATATATATATATATATATATATATATATATATATATATATATAATTTTTTTTTACCATTTCATGCATGGCGTTATAGTTCACAAACGTTGCCCTTAAAATTATGCAGGCACCAAAATTTTCAGGTGTTATTTCTGGGACATCACTTTCAAGTCCCAGTAGTAAAAACCTACACCAACATATGATGATTTGTTATTCAACAGCGAGGACTGACTGACCGGTTCATGATTAAATGAAAACAGCCCTAAAAGATTGAGTGAAACAAGGAGCACACGGCACAGTGTGTGTCTACTCCATGTTTGGCCTGTCTGGCAGTGCTGTATTCATCTAATACTCAACAATTTTAGCTTTACTCAAGGTTTGATGTGACATTGTGTGTATGCAACATCAAAGAGGCCACTTGAGCCAACAATGTCAAGGCTCAATTCAATTGCTTAGCCACTGAACCTATTTGTTGGCAGTTAACTTCCTAAATAGGCTTATTTAGTTTGCTTATCTATGGGATACCTCACGTAAAGGGCGGTGCACACAAGTACTTGTTCTTGCATGTAAGAATGTTGTCACAGTTCTAGCAGTTCAGGCAAGTCTCTAATGAGCTTGAATTTTCAGACTTTGAAAACAAACTATCATGTCTTTTAGCTTGTGAATACTCAAGTAAGCCTTGCAGCAATTAAAAAATAATGTAACACATCAAACTGTCTTGCTAGCTGCACTAGCGTATTGTGTTCTTGAGTAAGAATGCTAACTTGGCATTTCTTCCCTTGTTTTTCTGCTATTGCAGGTTGGCTGAATTAAGAAAGGAAGAAGGCAATGAACTGTATGGTCTTCAGAAATATGATGAAGCAGTCAAGAGTTACACAGAAGCTATTGGTTTGTTCCTACATTTTATGTATTTGAGTTTATAGCCTTATGCAGCATTAATATGCAAGTTTTACCAAGCAGAACGTTTTCTGTGTCACTGACTGGGAGAAAAATACATTGTGGTGTAAAATGCATGAATCAAAATATAGAAATTAAGTTTCAAACTTCTCTTGGGGTTCACAAACAAATGCCATCCGTTTAGAGCTAGCTCGTTTTCACTCCATTCATGTTGAACTCCATGCTATGTAGTTCTATGCTATGTGTCAAAGAAAGTGACTGGAAAATACAATAGCAATACTGTAAGTGTGCTCTAGAGCATGAACTGGGCACAGCAGAATGCAAAAGAAATATTATAAATGAGCCAGCAGTTAAAAAAAAAAGTTCCCATGAATGTATCACAAATGGCTTTTTCTTCTTGACAGCAAACACAAATGGCGTATCTGTTAACTAAAGGAGAGCTAATGTGCACACTTTACAAGGCAATGGACGATAATGTTCAATCATGCGGGTGGAAAACATGTATTTGAACATATTAGTGCACCGGCAAAAAGAAATGATATACAAAACAGAATCTTCAAGGACTCAGTGTACCACCATCTTGAAAGTATGTGGAGCTTTAGCTCTCAGAGAAACGCTGTAGTTGAAGTGGATTCAAAGGGGCTGAAAATGAATTGGCCAACTTTTTTTGCACAGCTTCAAAGGTCCTGAATTCACACTGTTTGTATGGATTGATTCCAAACAGATGATGCATATTCTAGCAGAGACAATTTTAAACATTTTTAAAGTTGCTAGCATGGGATCACCTGGAGCTACAAACAGGGTATGGCAAAGATAAGTAAAAGTAAGATCAGAGTACTTGTAGTATGAAGCCTTTGTTAAAATACCATTGAAGAGCTAATGGAAATGTGAAGGCAGCTGCCTATCAGTAAAAGACATTGCAACCATTTTGCTAAAAATGTTCAGTTTCCAGGTTGCACACCATTAGCTAAATGCAGTAAAAGAATCCTTAAGACCATATGAAAAGCTATTACGTCACAAAACACAAGTAATCTGCATAGACCCATCTTGGAGGCAACACGTGGGAGTTCATTAATAAATAGTAAAAATAATAGGTGGCTTAGCACAGAGCCCTGTAGGGACCGATGAAGGGACATTAAGGGGGGACTCCAATTAAGAGAGAGTGTGTTTTGATCAAACTTGCATTTATTATGTGTTTTGAAATGCTGATTTCAAATATGCAAATAATTCTTGTGTAACAAGTACATTTTAAAATAAATATTAAAAATTAGTTTTTTTGTGTGGACTAGTTTGGAGGTAAGCATTCTCTGAAATGCTGGTTGTCATGAAGGAGACTGGTATATCAAAATGTTGGGTGATTGATCAGAGTTTTCAATGCTTCAAGGATGAATGCTCTAGACTGATTTGGGCCTAAGTTATAGCATGTCAGTCTTCTTAAAGGAAGAACTCATGTTAACACCCATGCAAAAATATTACTTTTTGAAAATTTCTCTAATAAACATTTGTTCATATTATAGGATTGCTGCACTCTCCAATTGTTTACCTTTCTGTAAAAAGAAAGAATTATTGCAATAGTATAAGTAGAGCGAGAGATATCCTCGCTCCAAATCTGTGGCGCCATCAGACATGCTGTTTCGAGAAAACGAGGAAATGCATTTCACGACATGTTCTTGGTGATTATGGCACAGGCTATATCAATAAAGGATAATAAGGGGTCCAATAAAGCAAAAATAAATGCTCTACACCAACCTGAGCAAAGGAACAAGAAAATATATTTGGGCTAATTTCCGGCTCCAAAGAGCAGTGTCCCCCCTTAACTATATATAATTCAACAAAATCAAAGCATTCAAACTGCGGAGATTGAGGAGGTCAACTGAGGACTATTTAAGATGTTGCAAAGCTTTAAAAGCAATTTAGACTGAAGTACGGCATCAAATCCCTTGCTTAAACTAGTTTATGTCATCTATCTTATTACCTAAGATTAAGAGAGAGTTCATCTGTGAACCCAGGCAACTTTGCTACTAAAGCCAATTGAAAGCAGGGCAGGAGGTTATTATTAACAGTGAATGAGGCAGCACGTTTATAGATGTGTTGAAGTACTGTACAAGAATTTGGTCTCAAAGAAATTAGTCCAGAACAACAGTTTTCTATCATCAGGCTTGTATAGATTAAGTACCTCTGTTCATTTCCATGAAAATGAACAGCACTGCAGTTGTTCTGACTTCTGTAATATAACAGATACATAGTTAGATGTCCATAACAAGAAACGGATGAAGATGGAGTTGGGGATGCCATCAGGCCTAGGGACTTGTTTAGTATCTAGATTCAGTACAAGGTTCACAACACAATTTGAACAGTTGTTATTACGTATAACGTGTGAATTATCATTTGTAAAACGAAACAAAAACAGAATGGAAGTAGGTCTTGAATGCTTTTGAGATTACTGCCGGATCTTCAAGTGCATTATCGCAAATTTTAAAATAAGCAGATTGAGAACCATTAGGTGAAATGACAGACCTGAACTTGCAAGGATTAGACTTAAGAAGATTAGGTAGGTGATGTTTGTTGAAAAAATATTCAGCTGAAATGACTTTTTGATGGAGTTTCTTTAATCGTGCAAACAGAATACCTTTCTGAGAGTTGTATGAGCAGATAGAGTGACTAAGTTTGTGAGCACGTAATAAATGCAGCAATTCACAGGTCATCCAAGTAAGGTTTATGTGCTCTTAGTTTTCAAGGAGGCTAAACAGATTATGCATGGTTTGAGAGAACATGCATGATTTACACATTTCTTTTCAATACAAGCCACCTTGTGTCATGATACTAAGTGCTGAAAGTGCATCAAGATCTATATTGAAACATCATCAGTCTTTAGAAAATCCCGAAAGGTAGAGAGAGTAATACGTGATGGCATAGAGAGATTAGAGATGTAAGCGTGACATTGTGACCTGAAATACCTTCAACTACTTCACAAATGCAACCAGTATCGGCTATGGCAGCGCTGAGAAAAATTTAATCCAATATTGCACCTCCACGTGCCGAATCATGAACCTGCTTTAAACCAGCAGACAGCAAAAGGTCAACTAGTTATTTTGTTGAATGCAGAAGTGGAATCGGAACGAGAAGGTAATGGCCTGTTAATTACAGGAGCATTAAAGTCGCCAAGTAGGACAACATTAAAGTGGAAAGATTCTTTAGTTGTATGAATTGTTGTATAAACTGTAACAAGCAACATATGGCAGGCTTTCGAGCTCCAAAATCTGTTTAGTAAATGAGGAAGAGTGTAAGCACTGGGACAAAATATGCAGTTTAAAGTGCTAGCTTCTTGATTTTATTATTGACAGCTGCTTGTGTTAATGTGCAGAACTGGATGGGAGCAACGTGGCCTACTACTCTAATCGAGCAGCTTGTTACATGATGCTGGGGAACCACAGGGCTGCCCTGGATGACTGCCACCAAGCTCTGCTGAGAGAGCCACACAATGCCAAGAGCTTGCTGCGCGAAGCCAAGTGCTACGTCGCATTAGGGGACCCTGCTGCCGCAATGCGAAGCCTTCACTTGCTGCGCGATCTGGATCCCCAGAATCCCGCTCTCCCTCGTGAGCTGAAAAGTGCAGAGATCCTGCAGCACTTCCTGGATGAAGGTGATAAGGCCTATGAAGCACAGAACTATGAAAAGGTAGGCTACATTCTTAACATGCATATGAGGAGTGTGAAGATGTTAGGGTGCTTCACTTCATTAAGCAGTAATATCTATGAATGATCATGTTGAGATACTTCAGAGGTTAGTCACTTAGGATGCACTTAGCCTGTTCAGGACACTTTTTGTGACATTTATTGGACCACTTCATGCTTAAGTGTTTTGCTTTCACTATTTACTATTAGAGTTAAGAAGTGACTTAAGAGGTCTTAAAAATTGTTTTGACTGATACATGAATGAGCTTCACTAATTTCCCAGTAGAAAGAAGGATGTAGCCACACATTTTCGGTTAAGCCGTTTTTTTTTACTGTCTGATCAGTGGTGCTATCAGTGGTGCTGAACATGACATTGTAAAGCTGCTAATATCATCTGTTGCTGTGTTAGGCATATAAGCTGCTGTTTAAATCTGTGTCTTCTGTAGCAGGATGTATAACAACTGTGCTAACACCGATAGTGCACAGACTTACTGATTTACATAACGGCCTTGCAGGATTGGCTGCCAGAAGCCTGGGATAATTGCTCGTATGCAATGCCACATTTATTGATTTTCAATGTTGTCCTCTGAGAACATGAAAGTGCCTATGGCATCTTTGTCTAATAAGTTTCTTTGCCTGTTGAGCTTGCACAAGTGGAGTTAAGAGTTATGCTTTCAATTTCAACATGCATTCTACACGAACTTATCTGGTCTAGTTTGGTTATCTGTAGTAGTTGTTTCATTGTTTTCAGTAGTATTTACTACTGATATATGTTCTGTTCTTGTTATCACCGGCTATTTCAGCTTGTCCTATGGAGTCTGAATATCACCGTAGGCATTGTGAAAAATGGGAGACTCGTTAAGCTATGGCAATTCGAGTTTCAGCCTTTAGACAGCAACATTTGCACCATGTGTGAAAATTGATATTGCAAAAATAATGCAAGGTTAGCAGGATTGAGCAAATGTCTCACTTGGCGAGCACACTTCATGGTGTGGAAATAGCAATTAAAGCTCACAAGATCGGTTATTAACTGTAGAAGTTTTAACGCTATAACAGAACACTCTGATCACTGAATATGGCAAACCAGTTTTGCATAAACCTGCAAGGTGGAGAGTTCATGAAAGGGTAAATTGTTATTGACCCAACTGTAGCGTGAAGCTACAAAGGAAAGCCATTATGGGCACTCATTCATCTTTCTCACAGCTGAATGAGCAGTGGATTAGGTTTTTCTGTTGTATCATAACACTTAGCAGAAGCCATGTGTACCAAGTCAAATGGTGCTGGTATGGATAAAAAGTGATATTACTTGGACATGCAAATATGGATGTGGGAGTGTTGACATAAACTGACATAATCTTCGGACTGTCGATGCAGTAACTGCATTCAATACAGACAGTTGTATGAAGAATATAGTTTTCCCGAGATGCAGGAATACCGTATTTACACGATTGTAAGTCGACTCGAATGTAAGTCGACCCCCCCATATTGCTTGACCGGGGAAAAAAAAAAAGAAAAACCCCGAGGGCGCATTCGATAACGAAAATTTATTAGTAGCTGACATGGTCATTGGACTACTCGTCTTCACTAGTGCTGCCATTGTCATCGTTGCTGCGGTCCCACAGCGCGTCGTGGTCCAGCGAAATTTCAAATTTGGCAAACGACCGCACCAGGACATCTTGCAAAACAGCAGCCCACGCCAAATGCACCCAACCACACGCAGCCGTCAGGGAGGCTCTTTTGACAGGTCCGGTTGGCGTAATTTCGCAGTCTTCTGCCGCCAGCCACTCGTACTCACGGCGGAGCAGAACCTTAAAATTAAGGCGGAGGTCCGGGCTTATTTCATGACCACGTCGCACTTCACTGGCAGGGACCGATCATGCATTTCAGCGACGTACGCCGCAAGCTTAGCCTACAGCTCCGGAAAGCGTCCATACTTCAGCACGTGGGAAATTTCTCACTTGCCGTCACACAGGTGAAAATTTCGCTTCGCTGCAGTCACCACTCTTGCACCACCCGTTTAGAAACATCGAAATTGCGGCCCGCTGCGCAGTGATTTGTTTCTTCGGCGTAAAGGATGGCAGCCCTCTTGAACGCTGCTGTGAACGAGTGCCGAAAGATTAGTGGGCTTCCAGCACTCATGACGACTGGGGAAGCGTAGAAGTAGCACGTAGCCGAAGTGGAGCGCGTCAAGAAGTTAGTCAAATTAATACCAATGCCTTTAAACAGAGAAAGAGAAACCCGCGAGCGGTGTCTGCTCTTCCATGAACTACCGATACTCCCTGCAAGCGCCGCCGTTCTGAGGGTGCCGCCGCAAATGGGAACAGCGGCGCTTTTATCAACTATCGACACCCCCCCATGAGTGTTGCATGCACTGTAAGACTCTCAAAAATGTTAAAAAACCCTTCCGAAAAGCGAACAAACACACGGGATAGCGAAAAGATACGGGTAGGGCCATAGAGCAAACATAAAATTGTAACTGCGTTGTAGCTCTCGTTGGTATGGCTTTTTTTGGCGGGGCCATGTTTTGGTTTCGATTGTAAGTCGACCCCCCCAACTTCAGACTTTCAAATTTGAAAAAAGGGGTCGACTTACAATCGTGTAAATACGGTATATAAAAATCCACACTTGCCTAATACTGTTTCAGTTGTTGACCTGCTGTGGTGGCTAGGTTGCCATGGCATTGTGCTGCTGAGCACGAGGTCACAGGTTCGATTTTTGGCAGCAGCAACCACATTCCAGTGGAAGCAGAATGCCTCTACTGTGGCATTCCTCATAACCCACTGCATAATTTCAGGATGTTAAATGCCGCATTTAATTTTTATTTTCAGTTGTTGCTAAAATATTAATTAGATAATTAGAGGTTAACCAGTCATCCATGTAGCCGTGGCCGGAAATGTGCAGTCTGGTTGCAAGTTGTGATCTTTTTCCCAGCATTGTCTTTGGTAAGCAGTTGCTGGCTCTGCTCCTCTAATAAAAATTCAAAATTTAGTACTGGCAGTGTGGATAGTCGAATGAATGCCTTTATAACAAAGCACTTGGGACCTTCGAAATACTTCGTTATACAGGTCATTTAGTTGTAAAGATGATACACTGTACTGCTTGTAGTTGTTACTATTGTATCAGTGAAGCACATCTAGCTAAAGAAAATGTTATTTAACATGAATTCAAGAGACGAAAGGAGCTGCTAATAATATAGTGCACACTTTGGCCAACAGTACATGTGACTGCAGCCAACTGACAGTGGAAGTGCTGGCAGGCGCTTGACGAAGTTTACGTCACTTTGACAACTCCCAGTCAGATACGTCCACATGCCCCTCCACAGGAGCACGCTTCATCGATGTGCTTGCACTTGTTCAGAGTTTGCCAGTGTTGATTTCCATGGGGAGCTCCTGTAACTCTCTACACTGTACACCACCACTGAGTGGGAGCTATAAGGTTTTTTACAACTTTAGTATTGCTTTTTTTCTCTGCCAGCTAACATTATTACCGTTATACTGTTATAGTTGCACTATTACACATGCACACTTGGGTCCCTCGTCGAATGGTTCGGCCGTTAGGTTTGTTGGGCATTTCTTTTTGCTTCAGGGAGGGGAGGCTGCTATAGGTAATGTGCAGTGTAGTACTGGCGCTGGTCTGTACTAGTGTTTGTTATAAAGCAATAAATCAGCTTTCAGGAGTGCCTCAATTCATTTGTTGTACTAGGGGAATTCACAATACATATAATACGCAGGAATTCGGCTGGGACATACTAAATTCTTCATTATACAGGTAATTTCGTTGTAGAGGCATTCGGCTGCAGCAGTTGCCAGTCTCACTTCCATGTTTTAAGCTTGCACGAAGTGCAAGCTTAAAGGGCCCCTCACCAGGCCCTATAGCAAATTTTGGTGATACGCCGGAAGTTATGTGTCCTCTAGGGAGCGTTCTGCTGCAAAAAATTTTCAAATCGGCTAATTAATAGCTGAGATAGAAATATTTCAGGGCCACAAGCCGATGATTTCAGGAGGCGAGCTTCACTGCAAAAATACTCTCTCTCCACCTGCCTCGTCTAGCCTCTGCAATCGAAATTCCTTTCCTGCATTCTCCCATACGGACCTCGAGGATCACGTGATGCATAAGTCACGGGCCCCGCCTTCATTTCTTTTTATCCTAGGTTTTTTGCGACACAGTGCACTTCCGCTGATGACATCGCTTGCGAGCTGTTGCGATTGTCTCATTTCGCGCAGCGCATGATTTTGAGTGCTGTGCACGAGGTCACCTGACTAGTGTTATAAGTCTGTGCTACACGAATACTGAGGCAGGCACAAGCGGATCGCAGAGCATGATCCCGCGCTGGAACACCGTAGAAAATGACATAGTTTCTATGTCTGCATGCAAGACGTGTCACATGTCAGTCACATGTCACTACGAGTGACAACGCAGCGTGAACATGTGTACATAGGCACACTAGCATGTGTACGTCAACCTCCGGCTTGGAGCGCAGCAGCCGCGAGAGGAAGGGAAAACAGCGTTCGGTTTGGAATTTCAGGTCTTTCCGCGGCGCATAGCGATGTAATATTTTGCAGACACTATCGTTATTGCGCATTGTATGCTCTGCGCTTGTCAGCTCAATATGGCCAGACCTGGTGAGGGCTAAAGGAAAAAGAAGGGAAAATTGTCAGCGATACGCTTTCTGTGTGTTCGAGGGTCTCATTTTAATCTCCTAGCATTCGTCACACCAGCGTGGCACCAATGCTCCACCATTGAGTAGCTTAGCTGCTTTTATGTTACACAAAGTACATACAGCAAAAGCCTTTGTATAGCTGAGTTGAACAAAAGTAATGTTATGTATTTGAATGTGGTTGCCTTTTAAAGATTCACAGAATTTGTTTTTATGGGTTTTTGTGTCTCATGTCTTGAGGTGTTATGGCATTTTGCTGCCTATTTAAGAGTAGACGGTGCATATATTTATCTGTGCACAAGTTTTGCGAAACATAGTTTATACTTTAAGCCTCAGTTACCGTGGGTGCAAGTCTGGTGTGCAGATAAACCACCTACAGGATTTTAATGTGTGAAATTATTTTTCTTATGAAAAGAATTGGACTTACGTTAAGAAAATAGTAATTGTTTGTTTATAGAAATAAAAGGAAAGGAAGGGAGTTACTGCTGATCGCGCTGCAACTACCTATCTGCTGCAGTCTGCTAACACCTGAACATCAGTCAGCAGTTTAGGGGAAGGGGGCAGGGGCATAAAAGGACAGGGAGAGAGGATAAAGTAAAGAAGGGAACTGTTCACATACACACTCATCTTCTGTTAATTTGACCCTGACGGAACTGACGAAATTGATTAAATAAGTCGGCTGGCCGAATTAAACAAGAGGCAGAAAAAAATGTTGAAACGCACCACTGACTTGGGTAAATACTGTAATCATTCATTGTGAGCTACCATTTTCACTTGGAAATCTTCATAGGGCAGGCAGGAAAAGATTTTTGGCGATGCATGAATTGTGTTATTTGCAGTCACTGTCCCCCAAACTTAGCTATGACAGACGTTGCTGCTAAGGAGGCCACAATTCAGGTCAGGCACACACATGCCGACCATTCATGTTCGAAGTAACGAAAATTTGTGCCATAGAAATCTATGGGCCCAAGCAGAGACCTTCGGTCGGGATCGAATTGACTGAAATCACCATATACAACATAGTGTATTGGGCGAAAACACCATTATGATATACTACTGTAGGACAGTTGAGTTCAAGTTTGTGTTGGACTGAAAAGGCAGCTTTTGTTCGTGTGTAGAATTGTTTCCTAATTGTTCATAATCTTTACTGCTTTGGATTTCCCTGAGCTTTGTTTCACTTGTATTAGAGTATTATAATTTTGCTGTACATGTCATTAATCAGCACTCACTGTCTGCACAGGTAATCTACTGCATGGATCGTGCATTGCAGCAAGCCGTGTCCTGTTCCAAAATTGAAGTGCTCAGAGCAGAGAGTCTCGCCCTCTTGAAGCGATTGCCTGATGCACGCCAGATTGCCAAGTAGGTGCCTCATACATGGTCAACATAGTCGATGTCTTTAAAGAAATGTTTAAACTGGGGCAGTTAAAGGCCAACTGGAATAAAAACCACTCGCTGGAAGTGACGCATAACCCAGAACATTGAGAATCATGCAATTCTTCAGCATTAGCATGCTGGGATATACATCATATCCACCAAGCACCAAGGTGTACGCATCATCTGCTTAGGTGCTCTTTAAATGCTGCTTATAGAAAAATGAGACTATTACCAGCTCTGCAGTTTTGCCACTTGCTTCAATAGTAGTATATGCACTTAGACATCGCCATAACAAAACCCGGTATAATGAAGTAAATGTAATTCCCCTTGAAATCTCTGTAGAGATCCATGTATTTAAAGCCTTGTTTTAACAAATTTGTCCTGCCAATGGATATAACAAACTAGATTTGTCTCTGAAACCAAAAAAAGTACCGACCATATCACTTTTCACTGGTTTCAGCACTCATTCGGCGCGGCAGTTAAAAATTCTCACATTGAATGCGCTGTCAGTCAACACTTGTCTTTCTCACTGCCACGTGCTCAGTGGCCGGGCACAAGCAGCAGCTCATTATCGCACTTCTTTCTCTTGCTGCAGCGCGTAGCTAGTGAAACTGGGCGCACAGGCGCGCCATCCGGGATTGCAACCTCTCAGGCCAAGCTTAGCTGCATTGTGCCACATACCGTTTGATGGTGCTCCTTGCACGTAGCATGCAAAAAAAATCTGTACCTCTACATTTCTCTCTTGCTGCAGCGTGTCGTGCAGGCTGGTACAGCTAGGTGCGACTTCCGAAATTGCATTGATGTGATATTGTCAGGCAATCGCTTTTAAGAGATAGTTTCACTTTCTCTTGCCAAAAGCGTTTGCGTACACAACTAACAGTGTTTCTGACACTGTGCCAAGCTTGCTATCTTTGCACAGTGCCAAGCTTGCTATCTTTGCACAGTGCCAAGAGCGCACTGTTTGCTGTATACTTCCAACGGATATGCGACACCTCGAGAAAGTGAAACTATCTCAGAAAGTCATAGAAGTTGCCTGAGAATACTGCCACAGCTGCGTAGTCGGCGCATAACTAAGTAATTTTGGGTCCCCCTACAACTTCATTATAACGATGTTTGGGTGCACTCAATTATAACAATTTAGCCAAAATGAATTTTCGCTGTAGTTGGCTTTTAAAGCATTTCTGACATTATATACCCGGAAAAAAGGGATGTATGAAAGGTAGCTGTTAGTAGAACTCGGATGACCAAACAAGTACAGTACAAAGGGCACAACTAATGAGAAAAAAAAAATTGCATTTTTGAAATTTACAGATGTGTGCGAAGTAATGTCCGCCTCAGTAACTGTATTTGTTGTGTGCTGTGCCGGATTTTTATTGCATTTTCGTATTCGTTCAGTACATTAGTGCTCTTATACCCAGTGTGAAGCATTTGGTTTTCCTAACAGTCATCTACGAAAACACATGGAGCTGTGAGCCACTTTTGAAATAATGTTCTCAGCCAAGTAGTATGATTTTTGAGTTTCATGTACACGACAGTAAAGTATTTTATATAATTTTTGGTGGCTCACTGATACCTGAAAAAATAAGTGTCTGTTTTCAACGTAGCAGACTATGAAAATCTTTAACCTTCAAAGAGTTTATGGTACTGCTGGATGATTCCTTGAAGAATTCACAGTATGATGTGAATCTTGTTCATAGACATGCGAGTAAACGCGTACACCATTACCACTGGCCACTGTTGAAAGATTGTGGCTTGTCAGGGTAGGTGCATTTAATGAGAAACATTTTTTTTTGTCGCATTTGGATTCCATTTATACCTTGCATTTAGAAGTATTTACCGTATTTATTCGCGTATAACCCGCACCAAAATGTGAAAAAACGCGTTTAAAAAGTGGGGGTGCGGGTTATCTGCGAATTTTTTCCTTGGGAGGGGGGGGGGGGGGGTCGGCTTCACCGCAATGTGCGGCGGCCTCCCCGTGTAGTCCGCCATCCCCATCGTCATCGACGCTTGTCAAGCCGATGAAGGGCCAACGAAAGGCCAGCATTGTTGAGCCTCGCGTTAGGCGCTGTTTAGTGTACTTACCCCAGTTTGCACTGTTTGCCTGCTTTGTTTTGGCATCATGAGTGCGACTCGACGGCAGTGTTTCACAGCGAAAGAGAAGCTAAAGATTATAGCCGCTGCCGAAGAAATCGGCAACAGAGCTACTGCAAGACAGCATGACGTCGACGAGTCGTGCATTCGCGACTGGAGGAAGAAAAAAGAGTCTCGAAGCAACGAACCGGAACAGGCGAGCGTTTCGGGGTCCGAAGACTGGCGCGTACCCCCACCTCGAGACGCAGCTTGCGAAGTTCATTGAGGAGCAGAGAAGTCGTGGCCACGCTGTTTCGACTGAGATGGCGCAAATGGAAGCCCTGAAGTTGGCCCGGGAATTGAACATTCCACGTGAGTTTCGTGCAAGCCGTGGATGGCTTCAGCGCTTCATGCGAAGACATGGATTTTCTATGCGGCGGCGAACAACCATGTGCCAGTGGCTTCCTGAAGCCTACGAGGAAAAGTTGTTGAACTTTCAACGATATGTGATCGCACTTCGGAAGGAGCACAGCTATTTGCTGTCTCAGGTGGGAAATGCTGATCAAACACCTGTGTACTTTGAGATGCCGATGGACACGACCATGGAAAAAAAGGGCTCCAAATCAGTCAGCGTGCTGACCGGCGGAAATGCCAAGCTGCGCTGCACAGTCATGCTATGCGCTTTGGCTGACGGCACGAAACTGCGCCCGTATGTCATTTTCAAACGCAAGACGCCACCTGGCATTCCACTGCCCCCAGGAATCGTTGTGCGTGCGGAAGAAAATTCGTGGATGAACAGTGGCCGAGTCGGTGACTGGCTTCGAGTAATCTGGGAGCGAAGACCAGGTGCCTTGCTGGCACGCCGGTCGATGCTCGTACTAGATTCCTTCAGAGGCCACTGCACTGATGCGGTGAAGGCTCGCCTTGCCGAGACCAGCACCGACCTCGTCATAATACCTGGCGGCATGACGTCCATGCTACAGCCACTCGACGTGTGCCTGAACAAGCCGTTCAAGGCACACGTGAAGCGGCTGTATGCCCAGTTGATGGCCGACGGCATTTACGCCCTCACACCGACGGGACGCGTGCGAAGGCCTGATATTCCATTGCTGTGCCAGTGGATCGTGGATGCGTGGAAAGCGATACCGGCCGATTTGGTGCGCAAAAGCTTTAAAAAATGTGCGATCAGTAATAGTCTGGATGGTTCCGAGGACGACTACGTCTTTGAGAGTGGCGATGAAGCCTCGGATGGCAGTAGTGAGAGCGGCGACGATTAAGAATCGGATAACCAGTGACGTGGTGGCGGTCGTTTGAATAAATGTTCTGAAAACGAAATGATCACTGAGTGTGAGTTGCATCTTTCTAGCGCTCATTTTTTTTTTTTCAGGTAAACGTGCGGGTTATACGCGAGTTTTTTTTTTTTTTTTTTCGCCGAGTTCAAAGTTAGGGGTGCGGGTTATACGCAGGGGCGGGTTATACGCGGGTAAATACGGTAATACTGTGATGGCTTCTCCACCTCCATTATTAAAAAAAAGACTGTTCTTAAGCAATACTTGAGTATAATGCATTAGCATTGGTGCCTCCATATAATTCAATTAGGGGTCTGCGAATAGTGATCTTTGAGGCTGCATTGAATATCAAATAGCTTTCAAATAGTTTTCAAATAATGAACAACCATTATTGCAAGTTTCATTACATAGCACGCTATGAAGCGTTGTTTATTCAAAGCACAAATGGAGCATTAGGAGAAAACAAGCACAGTTGAATCTGAATAATTCGAACTCGAAGGGGCCCAAACGTTTGTTCAAATGAAAAGAAGTTCGAATTAAAGGAAGCTAATTGAATGGAGGACTTATCTGCAGCGGTGCATGTGCACTGATCTAACACATGAGTGGGAAGTTGTGTAAGGTTTATTTGCACATATTTACAAATTGCAGTCAACGTCCGAGTTTTCGGGCTCCCTAGGGACTGCGAAAACGGTAGAAAAATTGGGTGGTCCGAAAAAATCAATTCATGCCTTCAACTGCCCCCAAAGGCTCAACTCGTCACAGGCACGTCTGAAATAGCTCTAAAGACCTGCCAGTACTCTTATTAGGCGTATCTGTGCTCGTACTGTGATAGGAGACAGCGAGTGCACGTGTGTATAATTAAAGAAAACATACCATGACCCAATTGCCCCTGCTAACTTTTGGTATGCCTCACCACATAGCACTTCTGTACTGGGGTGAACCTCACTTTCTGGAACCGGTGTTCTGCAACGTGTGATGCTTTCCGTGCATATCATATTGACCGCAAATAAAGACGGGGACAGCAGAAAAAACACAAAAACGACACGGGTGTCGTTTTTGTGTTCTTTTCCGCTGTCCCCGTCTTTACAGTCGAACCCACTTATGACAATGTTCAAATGCCACGAAAATTCCATTGTTATAACCGGTAATTGTTATATCCGGGTTGCACAAACAAATCAAGAGAGGGGGATGGCAGAGCTGATGTGAGAAAACTATAGTGACGGGGAGGCCAGTGCCTCTCCCCACCACATTCCTCCGCCTGGCTGCTGATTGTGTTCACTCATTTAACTGCTTCACGGTCGCTCCGATCGCGTGTAACAAGCTGCAGCTGTTGGCGTTCAAGAATGGCACTGCTATAACAACTGCAAAGAGGCGTCGCACGTGGCAAGCGATATGCAAGCACCGCCGAGGCATTGCTTTGGTGGCCCCAAAGGGGGCCTTTTAATGATTGCGAGAAGGCTGCTGTGGCAGCCTGTCGGCTTGAGATATCCAGAAGAAACACTGAGGAGAGATCGCCACAAGCATCTCGCCATGTACAGTCTGCTTCATACTTAGGCGAAAACTCGAAACATATGGCATCGCGATGCGGCGAGCACTCGAGTCTGGCGGCGGTAGCAGCTCGCGCAGGCGCATGCTCGAGGGGCGGAGTTGTAATCTGCGTCGTCTGCTACGGCGGCCGCATTGTCGGGAAGCGTGCTACTGTCAGAGGCAGTGCACCGATTTCATTGTTACTGCGGGAACTGAGCTGATATTCTTTACTAAACGTGCAATGCCAAACACTGAGCCTTCATTGGCGATAATGGAGTTCCACAAACTTCTTTTGACAGCATGCTTTGTTTGTTCTTTCGAAAGGCCGGGGTACCGAGTGTGTGTGCGTATATTTCTTCACTGTGTGTTCTACCGTAATGGATGTCCGCACTCCAAGTTTCATCCTAGACGCCAGCGCTCGTTTCTTCCCTGACGGAACGATTTCACCTCCAACGAGTGTAGGTTTCCGCCGCCGCTTCCCTTCACCATCGCGCCCGCGTTCAGTTCGCGCTGCGCGCGAGACGTCTCCTTTGCGACGGCACCTCTTCGGATGACCAGAAATTATTATTGTGTTGTTAACTGTCACAACGGCAATGTAAACACGAAAGGGTTGATGCCACCAGTCAAATTCTGCCGATTCACAAGAAAATGGTACAAAAAAAGCAGATGACAGGCATGGATTACTGCGGTGCGCCGAATGAAGTAAACAGCTGGCAAATGAAGCGAGCTCGTTCATTGATCACTCTTGTGTGTATGACGGTTTTTATATGTAGCCCACATGAATTTATTTCATAATTACTCAGTATATAATCCTTTTATTCATATAAAAGCTTGCAGTTGTTCGACCAGCGCTTGTCCTGTCTTCTTTCCTGTCTTCTTTCCTTCTTGTCCTGTCCCGCCAAACTCTGAGCCTTCATTGGCGATAATAGAGTTCCACAAACTTCGTTTGACAGCACGCTTCGTTTGTTCTTTCGAAAGGCCGTGGTACTGAGCGCGTGCACGTATATTTCTTCACTGTGTGTGCTACCGTAATAAGCAGCGACAAGACGCACCAAAATGCGCGCGCAACGTGCTCAGTCTTTATTCGACTCGAAAGGAAAACAAAGCACTCAACAATGATAACTATGGGGCTCGAACACAATGAAACAAACGGATACGAATAAAGGAATGTTTTAGATTAAGACAATGAGCTGGAAGTGAGTTTTTTCGACAATCATTCATTACACCAGACAGACCCTGCCCGCTGGCGGGGTATTGGACATGTCACGCTCCGAACTTCAGTTAGTATCTCGTCATGTCCCCAGCGGCAGCGATGACAGCGCTCATCCTGGAAGGCAGTGAAGTGTAGAGTGACTTGATCAGGGATGTGTTCATTCGCAGCATGTCTCAGTCGCTGACGATGGTGGATCGAAGCCTATCCTCAGGCGACTGATAGAGGGGATGGTGCGCCAGCAATACTTTCAACGAGCCCCAGACATTTTAAATGATGTTGGCGCCCAGGGATTGAGGCGGCCACTTCAAGAGAGTGACGGCACGCTTTTCCAGCAGTTCTTGCACAACATGAGCAGTGTGGATCGGCGCCCTATCGTGTTAGAATATATAGTCGCCTTCTAGGAACGGGCCGTCAAGAACTTATGGAATCAGTATGTCGTTTATAACTGCCCTGCACCTTTCAGCGATGAAATCCCTTTCGAGGTGTATCAGTGGGCGTTGCACAACGCTTGGTAAAGAATACCGGCTCATTTCACGCAGTAACAATGAGATCGGCGCACTGCAACTGACAGAACGCTTCCCGACAATGCGGCCAGCGCGCGCCGCCATAGCAGACGACGCCGTTCAAGATCCCGCCCCTCGAGCACCTGAGCCTGCGTAAGCTGCTGCCGCCGCCTGACTCAAGCGCTTGCCGCATCGCAATGCAATGCGCTCCAAGTTTTCCCCTAAGTGTTAAACAGACTGTACATCGTCCTTCGAACAAAACACACGCACGTAGGCACACACCGTGCGCGGTACGAAACGTGCCCAAACACACACAGTGCAAGAGGCAATCAAGGCGGTGCAAACGAGAGTTGGGAGAGGCATACCACCCGCTAGTTCAATTTTGCCCCGTATGCAGCGCTCTCAACGCTGGCGCAGCAGCGCCGCTCGCGGTGCCGTTTTTGTCTATACCCAGCATCAAGACGCACCAAGATGTGCGTGCAGCATGCTCAGTCTTTAGTGAACTCAAAAGGAAAACAAAGCACTCAACCATGATAACTATGGGGGTCAAACATGATGAAACAAAAGGATACGAATAAAGGAATGTTTTATGTTAAGACAATGAGCTGGAAGTGATTCTTCTCCACAATCATTCACTACACCAGGCAGACCTGGCCTGCCGGCAAGGAATTGGACGCGTCACGCTCTGAACTTCACTTAGTATCTCGTCATGTCCCCAGCGGCAGCAATGACAGCGCTCATTCTGGAAGGCAGTGAAGTGTAAAGTGACTTGGTCTGCGATGTGTTCATTCGCAGCATCTCTCATTCGCTGACGATGGTGGACCAAAGCCTATCCTCGGGCGACTGATAGAGAGGATGATCCACCAGCGATACTTTCAGTGAGCCCCAGGCATTTTAAATAATGCATAGGCCCGGGGATTGGGGCGGCCACTCCAGGAAAGTGACGGCACGCTCTTCGAGCAGTTCTTGCACAACACGAGCAGTGTGGATCGGTGACCTATCGTGTTGGAATATATAGTCTCCTTCCGAGAACAGGCCATCAAGAATGTGTGGAATCATTACATCGTCTATGATTGTCCTGCACCTTTCAGCGATGAACTTACTTTCGAGGTGTATCAGTGGGCGTTGCACAACGGTTAGTAAAGAATACCAGCTCAGTTCATGCAGTAACAATGAAATATGTGCACTGCCCCCGACAGTAGCACGCTTCCCGACAATGCGGCCAGCGCGCGCCGCTGCAACAGACGACGTGGTTCAAGACCCCGCCCCTTGAGCACCTGCGCCTGCGCGAGCTGTTGCCACCGCCCGACTCAAGCGCTCACCGCATCGCGATGCAATGCGCTCCAAGTTTTCCCCAAAGTGTGAAACAGACTGTACTTCTCACTGGCTTGCACGAGAAAAGCCTATGTCCGTCCGCCTTGCATGCTTTACGTGAAGCTTGCCGACATCCTTCTCCAAGGCATCCAAGTGCTCCACGTAGTGCAGCAGAAGGTTCCTCGCGAAAACGAAGCTCCAGAGGGACTGAATCAGCTGCCGGCCCTCCTGTGAGGACAACGTTGAGGTAACGTTTTCTACCGCGTCATCGCTGCCGCCATGGAGAAGTGGATCAGCCATCTTCCGTTTCGGTGGCGGGTCAAATGAGGCTGAGAAACCATGTGGCCAGGAACGACTTAGACGCAACCAAAAATGATGAACGCGAGGGATTAAGCTGTTTGCAGAACTGCCATAGAATAAAGAACCTGCGCTGAATGAAGAGCCAGCAAGCAACATGCGAGCAGTCGGCGCGGTCCATTCGTGCGTCGGAGGGTGGGGCAGTGTAGAGCTATGGGCGCAGCCCATTCGTGTTTCGAGGGGTGGAAGGGCAACGGGTGTGAGCCGCACGGAGATGGCTGGAAAATGAGTGCAGTGACGCGCTGCTGAGAGTATTGTCAGAGCTCAGTATGCTTGAATTAACTATCCCAAATGCTTGCGCGTTTGAACTACCGGCCGTTTTCGCCCATTGGAATACATAGAACTTTGACGGGATCACAGCATCAGTTCGAATTAACCAAAAGTTTGAATAAAGCATGTTCGAATCAACAAGAATTGACTGTAGATTGACCGCATCTGCATGCATGTCCACGCACTCTGTTTCGCTTGCACTGCGAGCGTATTTTCGCAAAGTGCCATGAGCCTTAGGCCACAGCATATGAGCTTTTGACAGTACACAAGCAAACATTGTGGCATGGCCACTATCAGAGCTGTTGAAAAAGCATCTCATTATAACTAGGGACTTCAATACCTATGACAGCGACTTGTGATGAGCCATATCAATTCATTCAAATAACTTTATTCAGTGCCTTGCGATTTGGTGGGGTGGGCCTTGGACGGCCCAGAATTGGTGCTGCAGGTCCAAGCTGAGCAACGCAGACTCCCAGCGTGCACGGAGGTTGTCACTGTTTAAGGCTGCATCGCCGTTATCCTGTATTGCAGCCGGACATTCCCACAGGATATGCTCCAGGGTGGCTCTAGAGTCTCAATGTCTGCACTTGTCCGTCGTGTATAAATCTGGGTGTATTAGGTGCATAATAGCTGGACTCGGATAGGATCAGGTCTGTAACTGCTGCCATTCTACAGACTGGTTTTTGGCTGCGGTGGCGGGAATGTACTCCTCTGCAATCTATGGTTTTCTGTAATTTCGTGAAATCTGGTCATTCGATCTTCCCACTCCCCCTCATCGGTAGTCGGTGAGGCGGGGCTAACCGAGGCTCGGTCTGTAAGTTCTCGAGCCATGCGGTGCGCCGCCTCATTGCTACTGTCTGGTAGTGTGTGAGCGGGTGTCCAGATGAGAGCGACACTTTTGTCGCGGTTATTAGCTAATTTAGGAGTCTTAGTGCCTCTGGGGAGATTCGACCGTTGGCAAAGCTTTGTATGGCCATCTGGGAATCACTGATGATTATGCCAGCTGGTGTTTGTGCTATGGCTGGCGCAGTAGCTATTTCCTCTGCAGTTTCTGCGTGTAGCGTATTGACTGTAGTGCTTGTCGTGCATTTTCCGTCGTAATTTATCACCACTGCTGTGTAGGCGCACTTGTGTCTGTATCTAGCTGCGTCTACAAATGTGGTGTCCTTGCTGTTACCAAATTTCTTCTGTATATTGTGTGCTCTGCTTTCCCGTCTATGCTGATGGTGGTAGGATGCATATTCTTGGGTATTGGACAGATGGTTATCATGTCTCTGATGTGTCTGGGCGTATCTACTTTGACACCATGTTGGGTATGATACCTTATACCTAGGCGATCCAGTATTTGCCTACCTGTTTTAGTTTTGGACAGGCGCTCGTATTGGGTGCTATTCGTTGTGCCTCGATTAGCTCATCCAGTGTATTGTGGAGACCTAGCTGCAGTAGTCTATCGTTTCTGGTGGTGATGCAAAAGTCCGATTGCTTGCTTGTAGATTTTTCTGATTAAGCAGTCTAATTTGTATTTTTCTGACGAGTACCATCGTAGGTACTGTGACGTGTACTATTCTGCTTATTACGAACGCTTGGACTAGTTGAATCAGATTGCTTTCTTTCATTCCACTATGTTTGTTGGCTATTCGTTTAAGTAGCCGCATGATTTGAGATGTTATCTTGTCTAATTTGCATATGGTCTCTCCGTTGTAGCCGTTACTTTCAAAGATGAGGCCCAATACTCTGATCTTGTCAACCTTGGGTATGGGCGTACCTTCTGCCGTAGTTAGGTGAATTTGTGGATTGTTTCGTTCCTCGTAGTTGCGTGGTTTTCGGCCATGTCGCAATGGTACATAAATGAGCTCAGATTTCTCTGCCGAACACGCCAGTCTGGTTCCTGTTAGGTATTGTTAAACTGCTTTTATTGCACGTTGTAATGTGTTTTCAACCTGTCCATCATTGCCAGCGCTCACCCAGAGGGTGATATCGTCAGCGTAGATGGTATGATTGAGGCCATCGATTTCCTGTAGCTTTGCTGGTAATCCAGTAAGAGCCAGGTTAAACAGCATCGGTGATATTACTGAGCCTTGGGGCGTACCTGTGCTTCCGATCTGTAGTTCTTCGGAGTTACGGTCTCCTACCTTAATGTGTGCTTTTCTATTGGTAAGGAAATCTCGTATATAGCTGTATACTCGCTGGCCTAGGCCTAGCTCATTTATTATGTTTAGTATTGTTTTGTGGGTAACACTGTCAAAAGCCATAGCGATGATGAAATTTTTTTATTTCTTTTGTTCTGAAGTCTTGGATGTTTCAATATCGTCATTTCTCAAGTTGCGTCGCACTGTATGTTTATCGATCTTATCAGCAAGCAATTACCCGCTTCTTCTTTTTCTTAATCCAGTACATTTCATTGTTTGGTGCTACACAAGCATGAACATATCCCATGCCTTTTTAATGTGCTTTTGGCCGTTCCATTTCCATTCCAGTGAACTTGCCAGTATCTAGCATCAACAAGTTTATAGACCAAAGCTTCATGGCATTAGCCAGGCAGCATGCGTGGGTGACCGTCTCAGTGCACGCTTTCTGCTACTCACCAAACATCTGTGACAACCCCGATGTTGTCAGAAATCTTCTCGCAGAAGTGCTTGCTGTACACCCAAGTTGTAGCCGTTGGCTGCTTGCCGATTCTAAGTTTCACCATCTAAGCTCCACGCAGCTTCTTGTCCTGCGGGTACATGTGAAGGCAGACACAGGGCTCCATTGTGTACGTCCCAAACTGCGGCACTGAGCAGTAGCCTGCCATGCTGGACACCTTCAAAGGAAGCCACTACCTATTATAGCACTTTGAAGTGTTGTCATGGGCACACCCGAAGCAGAAAAGAGTTTCCATTTATTCAGAACCACACCACAGGTAGAAATTTAAACTTTCGTTTTCCGCTTGCTTCGGTGCTTCCAAAGCAGCCGACGTGGCTGCTGTGCCCACGTGATTCCTCACACCACATCACGCCGACGGCGGCGCCAGCATTTCCAGTGTTGGAGTGTTTCCAGTGTTGGATTTCCAGTGTTGAACGTTCGCAATAGAGAACACAAAAAATGACTAAATAGGATTGCACTCATTTTTGACGGCTCATACGTTCCCGGAAAACATTCTTTTGGCGCCAATGTTCAGTACGTCCCGAAACTGCGATCGTATGATACATTTTCTGGCCACTATGTCCCATGCAAACAAGAAAATGCGCAAGGTACGTGCGATCGGAAACAGTATATAGCTGCCCACTGCGGCAGCTGCACCCTAATACTCGCCTGCCCGTCTCATGTGAAAACACCGGTGCACACTCAGTTTCTCATTTCAGTACCAGCAGATCTTCTCTGGGGTCGGCACACGCGGCATTCACAACTATTGCCACCAATCCTATTACAATAAGCATCTTCGCCTATCTGTCTCACAGCGCTTGGTGCCATCGGAAGCGTAGTGCACGCTTTTTTTTAACAGGTGGTCACCAAAACTTGCCGCGGCTCCCTGCTGCAGTATGTGATCATATACGTTTTCTGGCCACTAGATCCCATGTGAACAAGAAAAGGCGCGAGGCGCATGCAATTGAGAATGGTATATTAGTGGTGAGAAGTTGGAGTGGCGCCCTCTCTCGAGTGACGTGGCCAGGACGGTGCTCGCTCTGGCTCGCTTGGCTGCCGCGTGTGCTCGCTACCTTCCTGCATGCTAGGTGTATTAGTGTATTGAGCCACTCTTATTGAAGGATATGTCGGCTTCTTTCTGCTGTCATTCCCAAACCGCAGTTTTTTCTTCAAAACCGCGTGAGCCGAGGTAATTTGTATCTTGGATATCGCAAGCAGTGTAATGTTGAAGGGGTCTTCTGGTTTCGCATTGCATATATGCGCCATGTCTGTCTATAAATTTTGCGTAAATAGATTTTCTGCAAATTCAACACGCAAAATTGTGTGTGATGCTCCGTTAAACACTTTAAATTCCCATAAATTTCCTTAGCTATGAGAGACATTGCATTTTTCATAGAAGAAAAATGTTGCGCTATGGTGTCAAAATTACAAATACGTGTCAGGACACTAACTAGCAAAGCTTTCGTCATGATTCTTATTATTCTGGTGAGTTGTTATTGTCAAATATGCCCCCTTTATTAATGCGTAAAAGGAAGAGTTAAGTGTGTTTTGCCTGAAACAGTTTGCAACTATACTTTCACCGTTCTCTAAAACAGGCGCCCAGGAAACACATTGCTCATGGCTTTTAAAACGATGGCGTGTCATGTATAATATGTATATGCTTTACGAATATCATGACAGCAATCACCTGAAAGAAAAGTTTCGTAATTAAGATCGAGAGCCAGTCAACTGGCGCTATGTATATCCTACCACTGTGGCTTTCATAGTGACCTTCAGTAGCCTTTACCGACAATATGGCATATGCCTCATACAACGGCAGGAACCGACTGTCGTTATGGTGGGACACGCATTGTTCTCGAAGAAGATCTGTTGTTCACTGCATCATCGAATTGAAACCATGATGCAGTTTTTTACAGCACCAATTGCAACGCCTAAGGTATACCTGAGGACCTATAGCACAGATTAGGCTGCCTTGATAAGGAATATTGAAACACTTTCTGCCTCACCACATCTTGATCTGTGTGCAAACAGAACTATTCGCTTCGTCAGTAAGTAAAAGGAAACCTCGTATACCCGCCTCGTAAGGAAGACACCACAAGCCTCACATGAATTCACTTGATTTTTGACCTCCGCCTGGGAATAAGGATATCTTCAACACTACTAATGAATAAGGCTTCTGCTTCTTTCTGGCTGCAGCCATGCGGTCCAAAAGGCATATTCCACTCAAACATTTAGGCCGAGCAGCCTGTGTCAGTTTGCCAGACATGTTCGTCATGTCTGTTCCTCAATAAAAAATAACCAGTAAATTGCTCAAGTGTTGAACGTGCAGCACAGAAAAGGGAATAAATATTGGTACATTCCTTTCCATATGCTGTAAACAGCTGTAAGCTTCAATTACCTTTACTTCGAATTATCGCTGCCTAAAATTAACGGTCAAGAATGACCTAATTTTGAGAAGCAGGTAAAGAAGCAATTGATGCTGGTAGAACCTAAAATTCAGTGTTAAATTGTCGTGTTACTGCCAAGCATTACTGTGAAGAAATGCAAGATTCGATATTATACCATGAACTACTCGTCATGAGCAAACATGTTCTAGCGGATTAAAATCAAGGTAAATCTTGTGGAAGTCATATATAGCCAGCATTCGTGAGATGCTTGTTGCATCACGGCAGGCATGATATCCTAACTGGATTCTTATGTACTGTTTTTGCAATTATGATTTTATTATTCACATGAGCTACTACTGTAAAGTGTAGATCCATGCATGAAAAATTCGCAATGGGCTGGTCTGAGCTTCTTCGGCTGGCACTGTACCGTTGCCTGTGAGAGATGTATTGTCTTCTAGGAAATAAGCTCATTCAATTATTTTTTGTGAAAGAAGATATTGTAAGGATATATTTGAGATGACCGTCATAGGTATGCAAGCATAGGGAACTTGGCCGAACAAATGGAAACACTGCAGAATGCATCCGGACACCGCCTGAACTTCAGCAGACGACAGGCTCAAGTCCGTGCCCTGATGTCACGCAAGTGGCATTCGCAAGCACCCCTGTAGGTCGTTCTCGGGGCTAATAGCTGCCTGTCTTGTGTGAAAATGACGGCACGCACAGTTTCTCATTTCGATACCAGCAAATGTCCGCCTGGGTCCTCGCATGCCGCATTCACACCTATTGCTGCCAACCTTTTGCGATAAGCATCTTCACCTGTTTTACAAGCGCGTGGTGCGTAGTGCCATTGGTAGCATACTGCAGGATTTTAGTAGCCGATAATTCGAATGCGCCATCGTTCCCTGCTGCAGGTGGTGCGACGTTGGCATCACGTGTCGCTTAGGTGGCATCCAGAGTCGCCCACCACCTTCATTTCATTAAATTTTCCCATCACCATCTTAAAACACCACGCAATTGGAAAGCAACAAAACATATCTTGAGCTGCTGGAGCACCACCAGATCCATGCGTGTTGGCGTCTCGTGCCTCAACAATCCGCGTGACACTGCGCATTAAGTAGATGTCAACAGTAGTTGAGCCTGTCAATTTGTTTAGTTACTTCGGATCTTGCATTTTTCCGGTTGGTGCACGTTTTCTCTCTTTACGTGTGAATAAGGTTCTGCTGTATATGTGCACTGCATCGCCAGTGCAGCCATTCCACTGCTGCCACTGCTCGTCTCTGCCACGAGACCTTGACGCACGGTTATGCAGTGCAACAACTTCCTGTTCTGCCCCTCTCGCCAGCAGCCCACATCCTTGCTTGAATTGAAACCTGTCTAGTGGTCTGCGCAATGCTAATGCATTATAAAACTGTACACACAGCTTTCCAGGATTAATATTAATATTTTCTTTCCTCTCTGTTTTCTAACTGGCCATTGTGCAGCTGTGTTCTTGAATATTTATGTGTGAAAAATAAATTGCTTTAATATTCCATTCAAGCCTTGTTCTCACATCTGGTGATTAATGTATTTATGGTATGTGCTTGACAAGTGTTATATAATGTTTTGTTTGGTTTTGTATACATTTGAATTTAAAATTTACCTTTATTTTTCAGCAACATTATGCGTGCTGAACCCACAAACGCAGATGCCATGTATGTAAGAGGTTTGTGCTTCTACTATGAGGACAACATTGAGAAAGCTCTCCAGCACTTCCAGCAAGTTTTGAGACTAGCACCAGACCATCCCAAGGCGTCTGCAGCATACAAGGTGTGTACTTCTTTGTTTCAAAAGCACCTTCCACAGCCGAATGTGCCGAACACGAATTTTTTTCTTTTTGTGAGTACATTACGCGCATTGAAAGAGTTTCTTCCGTATGAGTAATGAATAATATCGTTAATATCGGCAAGTCTGTGGAAATAATGCAACCATGTCCACTTTGAGGGGACAGAAACAAAGATTGGTGTGCTTAGCTGCCAGTGACATAGAAACACATGGCAGGTATGCTGCGGAAACTGCGGCATTTGTCTTCACTACTTACTAATACGGCACGTTTCCGCTAAGTGTGGGCGAATATCTTAGCTGTGTTACAAGCGTCGGCGTATGAATAGGGTGCACTTCTAACGTATCAGTGTAAACGTGGCTATTATTGTTGCCGCTCGCGATTTGTTGCGTGCCCACGAGTGCAGACGAGAAGAATCAAAAGGCATCTTTTTTGTTGTTGTTGTTGACCACAGCCATTATGAAGCCTACAACCAATAAAGCCAAGGAAAGTTTGGTTGTCGCTTTTTTTTTTTTTTTCATGGAAGTGTGGAAAGTGATGAAAGGAATAAAATGGGGCATCTGTTTAAGAATGTTTGGTGCATGCAGACCGCTTGGTATGTCTTGAAGAGTCATTCGCGTAGCATTCGACAGCATTCGACAGATCGTAAACGCGATCATCATTAGCTAGACTTCGCACACGACACATCGCTGCAGCAAGTTCGGGTTGCGATCATTACATGGGAAAAAAAAAAATCTAATTTTGACGACAAAATTCAGGGGTGCGATCATTACGTGAGTGCGATCATTATGCATGTAAATATGGTATTTTGATGCGAAAGTGTGAGATGGCACATTGAGCGAAAAAGCAGCAGCATCTGTAGAAGCGAAACTTCTCAGTGGCTGCAATGTCACGTCACGAGAGCACGGGGCACGCTCTTGATGGTGGCTCGTGCTTGTTTGTTGTTATTAAAAAGTATGCTGCTTTTGTTTTTCTTTCTCTCTCCAGCGAATGCACCATGATTTGTAGATTAGAGAAATAACAAATGAAAAAAAATTTTTTTACATTTTTGTCTCCAAGACCCAGATTGCGTCCTTATGAAAGGTTCATGAACATAATTATGATATGCAAATGTGCCTGTTTTGCAATTCATTGTTCTAAACTTCTTTTTAATGATTGTGAGAATCCCCAGTCTAAGCACTGGAGAGCTTATGGACAGTTTTAGCAGAGTGGTTACGGTCCGCTCCGCTCAGACCGGCATATCCTGACAATGTGTTACTAGTAACAGAATGTTTGAAGTTCTTAAAATGATATGCTGCCCTGGATCATGTTAATTCTGTTTCTTCTTGCTTTTCTAGAAAGCACGTCTACTAAAGTCAAAGAAGGATGAAGGCAACGAGGCATTTAACAAAGGGAACTTCCAAGAGGCATTTAACGTCTACACAAGTGCTTTAGAAGTGGATCCAAACAACAAACTTGCAAATTCAAAATTGTACTTCAACCGTGCCACTGTCTGCTCAAAGGTATGTTATGTGTCGTCCACAGCTAGTACTGACTGTTATGGCTGGAAAACAGGAGAGCCGCCATGCGTGGTTTAAATTTAAACCAACTTCAACAGACTTGCAACCTTATGGCACTCTACGAGTTGCTTCAATCTACATAAATGATATCTTTTGCAGCATTTGGTCTGCCATTCCTTTAATCTGAAAAAAAGGCAATTATGGTAATGATAGAATCTATACGTGTTTTCTTAGGCCGTTTTGCTGTTTTAATATTTCATATAATTTATATATCTTTATTTATTTACATACTCTCAAGGCCCGAGGGCATTACAGAGAGGAGTGGCGCATACATACAGTGCAGTCCACTTATAACGATATCAAGAAGAATGAAAAATCCCATCGTTATAACTGGTCATTGCTTTATCTGGACTGCCGTAAAAAAAAAGCTGCTGAACATACCTTTGTAGCTCCAAAACCAAATTTACCACTTGCAATGAAAGTCGACATTGTAGAAAGTAGGCTGTAAAAAATAAAACATTTATTTATATCTCTGAACAGAGTGTCAAGCATTAGGTGCACTGAAATAGTCCGAAATCTGCACTTGCTTTTGTGAAAGTTTCAGGTTCACAACTGCGTTGTGCATCGCGTCCAACTGCTGCGCAAACACCGGTGGCTATAATTTAGTCTGCACAAAATCAATGAGCGACGCGGTTGACAACAGTGCACTTTGGGTAAAACATCGGGGTCGGTATCGAACACTGGCCGTTGTCAATCTCGTCGTCACTGCCACTGCTGTTGTCCCCTCCGTCGCACACTGCCACCGTCTGTCGTGACAATGATTGCTCCGTCGGAAATTTTTCGCAGAACGAGGCCGTGCACTCTATTGAACTCCTCCATCGAAGCACCGCTTACCGTATTTATTCGCGTATAACCCGCACCAAAATGTGAAAAAACGCGTTTAAAAAGTGGGGGTGCGGGTTATCTGCGAATTTTTTCCTCGGGGGGGGGGGGGGGGGGGGGTCGGCTTCACCGCAATGTGCGGCGGCCTCCCCGTGTAGTCCGCCATCCCCATCGTCATCGACGCTTGTCAAGCCGATGAAGGGCCAACAAAAGGCCAGCATTGTTGAGCCTCGCGTTAGGCGCTGTTTAGTGTACTTACCCCAGTTTGCACTGTTTGCCTGCTTTGTTTTGGCATCATGAGTGCGACTCGACGGCAGTGTTTCACAGCGAAAGAGAAGCTAAAGATTATAGCCGCTGCCGAAGAAATCGGCAACAGAGCTGCTGCAAGACAGCATGACGTCGACGAGTCGTGCATTTGCGACTGGAGGAAGAAAAAAGAGAGTCTCGAAGCAACGAACCGGAACAGGCGAGCGTTTCGGGGTTCGAAGACTGGCGCGTACCCCCACCTCGAGACGCAGCTTGCGAAGTTCATTGAGGAGCAGAGAAGTCGTGGCCACGCTGTTTCGACTGAGATGGCGCAAATGGAAGCCCTGAAGTTGGCCCGGGAATTGAACATTCCACGTGAGTTTCGTGCAAGCCGTGGATGGCTTCAGCGCTTCATGCGAAGACATGGATTTTCTATGCGGCGGCGAACAACCATGTGCCAGCGGCTTCCTGAAGCCTACGAGGAAAAGTTGTTGAACTTTCAACGATATGTGATCGCACTTCGGAAGGAGCACAGCTATTTGCTGTCTCAGGTGGGAAATGCTGATCAAACACCTGTGTACTTTGAGATGCCGATGGACACGACCATGGAAAAAAAGGACTCCAAATCAGTCAGCGTGCTGACCGGCGGAAATGCCAAGCTGCGCTGCACAGTCATGCTATGCGCTTTGGCTGACTGCACGAAACTGCGCCCGTATGTGATTTTCAAACGCAAGACGCTACCTAGCATTCCACTGCCCCCAGGAATCGTTGTGCGTGCGGAAGAAAATTCGTGGATGAACAGTGGCCTAGTCGGTGACTGGCTTCGAGTAATCTGGGAGCGAAGACCACTGGCAGCTTGCTGGCACGCCGGTCGATGCTCGTACTAGATTCCTTCAGAGGCCACTGCACTGATGCGGTGAAGGCTCGCCTTGCCGAGACCAGCACCGACCTCGTCATAATACCTGGCGGCATGACGTCCATGCTACAGCCACTCGACGTGTGCCTGAACAAGCCGTTCAAGGCACACGTGAAGCGGCTGTATGCCCAGTGGATGGCCGACGGCATTTACGCCCTCACACCGACGGGACGCGTGCGAAGGCCTGATATTCCATTGCTGTGCCAGTGGATCGTGGATGCGTGGAAAGCGATACCGGCCGATTTGGTGCGCAAAAGCTTTAAAAAATGTGCGATCAGTAATAGTCTGGATGGTTCCGAGGACGACTACGTCTTTGAGAGTGGCGATGAAGCCTCGGATGGCAGTAGTGAGAGCGGCGACGATTAAGAATCGGATAACCAGTGACGTGGTGGCGGTCGTTTGAATAAATGTTCTGAAAACGAAATGATCACTGAGTGTGAGTTGCATCTTTCTAGCGCTCATTTTTTTTTTTTCAGGTAAACGTGCGGGTTATACGCGAGCTTTTTTTTTTTTTTTCCGCCGAGTTCAAAGTTAGGGGTGCGGGTTATACGCAGGGGCGGGTTATACGCGGGTAAATACGGTATTTTATCGCTAGTAGTGACATAATCCCAGAGTTCGGTAATGTCAGCGGCTTCTACCGTGTTAGTTTCACAGATGGGGGGTTTCGCGCTGGCGCACAAAGCCCGCCTTTTCCATTGTTCGGCATGGCCTTCATGGTTGTGGCGCTCCCGGTTTTCAAAACCGTTAAAGGGAAGCTGAAGAGTCTGTCGAATTCAATAAGACGCTCATATACAGATGCGGGAACCTTATAAACCATGTAGGTAAAATGTGTTTTTTTTTTTTTTTTTCAATTAGGAGTGACATAATCGTCGGTTGAAATTGCGCTGTAGCTCCGCCCCCCGTCGAATGCCAAGCGCTGCTGCTGACGCTGACAATGCGAGCGGAGACCGGAAACTGCGGTGTTGTGACGTCAACACTAGTGTTCCGTTCCTTCGCAGCCTCCGCGACCGTGCCTGACCGTGCTTGTTTCTGCGTGCGTGCCATCGTAATCTGCTTCGATCGACCCTGCATTCCTTTGTTGGTGCGTCTGCGTGTATGTAGAGTGGTAGTCAACGTGCGCAGCATCAGCTGAAGTGGTGGGCCGATCATGCCGGCTTTCTGTGCAGCCTACGGTTGCACGAACACCAGCGGCCGCGACGATGTTGTCTTCCATTACTTCCCACAAGCGCGAAAAGATCGGAGCAACGAAAACAAAGACGGCACGAGTGCGGACTGACTGATGATAACTGGTGTTGGAAGGCCTTATGAATACACTCGCCCAAACCTGGATTTTGATTTACTGCGAGCTCCTTCGTGTTAGCACGCTAAACGGAAGGTGCATGTTTATCTCCCGCCCTTGACGCAGGTTTCGTCGCAAAGCGCCACGAATTTTTTCGTTGCACGTATGTTGTAAAACAGCCTGCATGCAGCTACCATAACGCAGTGCAAATGTAGAGCTTGCATGTGCTGGAAAGCTGGCGCACGCCAGGACGCTATGCTCCCCCCTTCTCTCGCGCACAGCGAGAAACCGACCGTCTCACGTAGCCGACGGAATTCGCCGCCTTTACGACTTCGGTTACGAGTAGTGTGCGGATGGCGCACAGATGAAGGTCACTACACGTACTGCATGAACCGGGAAGCTTTTCACGCGTTTAAACCGTCTTTGTAGATTGCCGACAGCTTTGGACAGCGCACAAATGCCGACGATCGCATCCCTGCTTACGTTCCACGAGGAGGCATGCAGGAACACAACACTACAGTTGTTTGACTGGGAACGAGCTCACTAGATTGGCGAAAGATCGGCGAGATCACTAGATCGCTTTGCAAAAAACATACTCACCAAAGAGCATTTCCAACACGAGGAGATCCCAAGACTTCGCTTTCGTTCGCGTCGAAAGCACTGCTCGCACCAGCATCGTTTGCTTCTTTGAGAGGCCGGCTCTTCGCAATCGGCTCGTACATGTAGGGAGTAACGCCGAACTCCTCAGAAAAACGCAGTCTCTCTAAATTTTCCATTACCGTCTCAGAAAAACAGCACCGAACTACCTGGCACCGCGCTTCATGTGTAGTGGCAGCGGTCGGTTCGGACGAACACTAGTGTTGACGTCACGAGGCGCCCGACCAATCACAGGTGGAAACGAGACGCGCGAGCTGGGCGTGAAATAAAATATATTTGCGCTTTCTTTCGCTCAATTTCGATACGATATTCGAATTCGGAGGGTTGAAAACCATTATGTGCAGATGTTCACTCATTTTTTCTGGAAAACCTTTCAGCTTCCCTTTAATATCATCAACTGCGCGAGCTCGTACTTTGAGTCTTGCAAAATTTGCAGCTTCGTCTCAAGCGACACAGTTTTGCACTTTGTCAGTGCGCCTGCTGTTGCTTCCGCAGCACATTACCGCACTCGCTGCGAAAGAGAAGGAGATTTTAGAAAGGGAGCCCGGGCGCAGTTCGCTTCTGGCTTTTTTTTTTTTTCCGGATGCTTGCCAGTGACTCGACGCAAAGCAGCTCGCGCCATCTTGTGGCACACTGCACCAACTTCTGATACTCTCCGGGGTTTTCGTTATAGAGTTTCATACAATAATTACTAGAGGGAACTATGGCGTTAGTGTCTACAAGAGCTGCAATGAGAGTGGTTGTACCAGCATGGGAATTATGGGAAGTACATAGATTTGTCTAAACTTTGTCCTTCTGACTTCAAGCGGGTTTTATGACTTTGTAAGTTAGTCATTTTCAACAATGTACGGCGTAAGGAATAATTAAATATACGTTATTAAAATTGTCTGACGGCAGGATTCAAACACAGGACCTCTAGCACGGAGCCTGATATTGAAACCATTAAGCCACGGATGCATACGACAAGCAATGTGAGACGCCCTTATGTACTTATAGCGAGTATGCCAGTGCCTTGAGACGCTTGGCATGTTTCGATTTCGCCACCTCGACAAGCTCAGTTGTTGAAGTTAGCAGCGATTGTGCGTGTTTGCAGCGACTTCTGCACTTCGAAGAGTATAGATTGCTGTGAAATTAACATCAATGAAGGCACGTGGTGCGTAATACTCAAAGCCACAAGAACGTCTGAACCCTTGAGCATGAAGGTCAGACAAATCCCTGTACTTCCCATCATTCCCATCGTGGTTTAACGAATTATGCACCAGAGTTCCCTCTAGTATTATTGTAAGAAACTCTACGGCTTTTGCAATCTGCTCGTGGGTGGGACGCGCTGCGCGGTAATGGCAGCAGATAGGAATTCGCGTAGGCGAACTTTTCGCCCCGTCTCGGTTAAGGGGAACTTAGCAACACAGATTTCATGCTTATTCTGCATGGAAAATGCCACCGAAAATGCAGAATTTCGTTCGTTATATCCAATATGCAGTGAATAACATATCATTATATATCATTCTTTTTTTTCTCATAGCCCTAATGCATAAGTTGATACTCTTAACAGCTCATCGTTATAAACAATATATCGTTATTGTGGTATCGTTTTAAGTGGGTGGCACTGTATGCCAGCGTTGGCAATCTTGAAATTAGTGTCACAGATGGCAGCGATTGAGGCAGGAAGGTGGTTCCAGTCGTCGGCAGTGCGTGGTATAAATGATTGAAAGTTGGAGTTGCATGGTGGTATCCCCACCTTCATTTGGTGATCGATGTGAGGTGAAATGTAGGATGGGTGAAGGAACAACTCATCTTTAAGAATGGGATGATTGTAGTAAATCTTATGAAAGAGGCATATGCATATAAACTTACAACATACTGCAAGGTCTGGCAAACCGAGCGTCAGTTTCATTGATGATACGCTTGTGTGAAGTGCATAATTTGAAGAAAATGAAACGGGCGGCCCTGTTCTGAAGGGATTCAAGATTTGTTAGCTTGACCAGGGTTCCAAATGCAGCAGGCATATTCGAGCTTGGGACGTACCAATGTTTTATAAACTTGTGACTTAACGTGAACAGTCGCACTGGAAAAATTGCGACATATGAAACCAAGCATGCGGTTAGCATTATTAAATATGTATTGGAGATGTACGTTCCACGAGAGATTACTAGTGATATGTATACCAAGGTATTCGTAAGATGCTACAGAGGCTAATGGTGTGTTATTGAGGGCATAGTTGAGAGAAACAGGGCAAGTGGAAGTTCGTGAGACATGCATGCCTTTACATTTATTAATATTAAGGGTCATCAAAAAATCGGAGCACCAAGAAGATATGGCAGTAATGTCAGATTGCAGGGCAGCATGATCAGAAGCATTAGTGAAGACACAATAAAATACGCAGTCATCAGCGAAAAATTTTATAGAAGAAGTAACGAACTTGGAGAGTTCAATAACAAAGATTAGAATAGTGGACCCAAAACAGACTCCTGAGGTACACCAAACTGCACAAAAGCAATGGAAGAGTCATGTCCATTAGCAGATACGTATTAGAAGTGGTTAGAAAGGAAGCATTCAATCCGGTGCAAGATATTAGTATCAATATTAAGCTTACGCAACTTAAGGAAAAGCAGTTTATCAGATCCAGAGTTGAAAGCTTTTGCGAAAACCAAGAATATGCAATCTATTGTTAGTCCTTTGTCTGCAACACTAAATAAATCATTAGTAAAAACCAGGAGCTGAGTGCCACATGAAAAAAATTTTCTAACACCATGCTCACAGTTAGTGAAAAATGTGTTTGATTCCAGAAAAGTAATAAGGTGTGAGTAAATGACATGTTCCATGAGCTTACAGGGCACGCTGGTTAATGATATGAGCCTATATTTAAATGGGGAGTCAGTGGCACCTTATTTATGCAGTGGAACCACCTTCCCTCCCTTCCAATCACTGGGCAAGGTGGATGATTCTAGTGACTAAGTAAAAATGTGCGACAGTTTCAAAGAAGAATGCGTCACTATATTCTGATCAATGTCTGCGCAAGATATTTTTACCTTTGTAATCAAACTAGCAATACCAACAGCATAAAAAAAACAGGGTTCATAGGAGTGGTATGTCAAGATAAGCATGGGGTGATGTAGCAGAAAACAATGACACGAATACATTGTTTAATACTTTGCAGCCGTCATCGGAGGCTATTGTAACACCATTTTCATCACACACTTCAATTGAACGTGACTTCTTGTCAATGACTATATTTCAAAATTTCTGCTGGTTATCATGAAGAATTGAAGGCAGAGTAACTTGATAAAATTCGCCCTTAGAAAGTGTAATAGCTTGCTTGTATTCACAGTCAGCAGTGACATAGGTGTGCCAACGCTCTGCATTATTGGCTGTATTGGTGCACCGAAAAAGTATCTTCTTTTTATTTAGCAGACGTTTAAGACTTGCATTGAACCATGGTGCCTGTGAGTTGGAGGTGATACGTCTAATTGGAATGAATGAATGAATGAGTGAAAGGAAGTAGTACTTCCCCCTTAAATAGGTACCAATTCTCTTCAACGGTTCTTGAGTGGAAGTTAGGAAAATAGTCAGTGATAAACAATTCTAATGCTGGGTTTACAGAATCAAAGTCAGCATTTTTATAATCACAAATTTGTTTGGACAATTTAATAAGAGGAACAGAAGCGCATAAGTCAACCTGCATTATACAATGATCACTCACACCAGGCAGGTAAGTTATAGTAGAAACAAGGTGGGGTGTTGTCGTGAGGAGTAAACCCAAGATATTAGCGGAATGTGTTGTGCACAGAGTTGGTTTAAGAATGGGCTGCATTAAGTTAAAGTTCAAACAAATATTGATGAAAGATAAGCACTTGGACGAGCAAATTACTACTGAGGGAAAGTCAGTACCCCAATTAATAGTAGGGTAGTTAAAGTCGCCTAGGATCAATAATGGATACGAGGGAAATCTTAGGGTTAGACTACTGAGCACATCATGAAAGTCTGATCGAAACGCGTTACATGAAGTGGGCGAACGATAACACAAACAAGAATGAAGTCCCTGTGCCTGGTGCATATATGCGTGCATACTAATTCAAGAGGCGACGAAAGCACTATGTTGCTGCATATAGCCCCATCACTGATAGCTATCAGTACATCGCTGCCAGTGCGCAGGTCACAATCATATCGAAAGCATTTGTGACTACTTTGAAATGCCAATATTTCGCAGTCAGTAATTTTATTCGAAAGCCATGTCGCAGTCAGTACCACAATATCAGCTTCACATGTGTTGATAACTGAGGACAGCTGGTCGCGCTTATTGCATACACTGCGTATGTTGGAATACAGGACGGAAACCGATCTTTCTTTGGTATCATGGGGTGGCTATAACTGTGGTGTACGGGAATTGCTTGAACTGGTAGTGGATATGTTAGTACTGTTGGCAGTCGTGCCATCAGAAGGATTCATTTCACATACTTGGTGAGCAACATGACAGTATATAGCACTTCTTGTTAATATACAGTTTATTGAAATGAAGCATGAATTGGGGGTTGGCCACTGGCCTTTACCAATTCAACTAGCTTTTTACGCGATTGATGCGTAACAACGCAAAAATCTTCACCGACTGAGTTACGGAGTTGGGACCATTTAAAAATTATATTTTTCCTTAGTTTTGACGAAGCAAATTTAACAATAACGGTTTGTGGTCGTTTGGCATTGTATTGGCCTTATCTATGAGCACGGGAGATACCATCATCAGAGAAACTAAGAATTAAAGTTCTAGAAGGGACGTCGTGTACATGATGTTCAGATTGTGTCCATGTTTCAGATGGGTTGTCTGCGAGGCCATAGAAAATAAGGTTATCCCGACGTGATCTTTGGAGCTCATCTAAACGTGAATTCGAAGCAGTGGCGGGATCGTTGACGGCTTCGTTGATAATGCCTGGCAGATTCGTAATACCTTCGGATGTGTCGAATGACTCAAAAAGGAACTCAACACCAGCAAGACAGGTAGCCAAGTCAGATACCCTCTTATCCAGTTGCTCTTGGTTATTTTTTGACGAGTGTAAGCATATCGATCAGCTCAGCATGACAAGCTTTTGACTTGATTGACAAAGCAGTAATAGTGGCGAGGACGTCGCCATTCTGGCCGGCCCTAGGACCGGGGTTCAATTCCACGTCCTCAGACAGAAGTAACTTGACTACACATACACATTCGCTGGCAATGTCAAACAAAACAAGTGGGCCAGGGAAGAGCAGCAAATAATGATTCCTAGAACGTCTAGCGTGCAAAGGCTGTTATCTACTAACCTGCACAACAAAGCAGAAATGATTTTAAGGCAACAGCACGTTTGCCGCTCTTCCCTGGCCACTGAAGGAAGACGATTTCCAGGCTTTTATATGAGTGTCAGAAGCCGTTGTCATCGATGATGGTGCCCTCTCGTGAATCCCAAGAAAAGCATTTGGTGCTACATTCCGATACGAAGCACTGCTGTTGACAAGATCCACCATGAACAAGGTTGATGACGTAGTTGTGACGACAGTTGTCTTACTGGGAGGCAGCCACGTGCAAAGAGCCATAATCTGCGCGACAAAGCTGAAAGGATTGTAAAGCGACAGCATGTTTGCTGGTTTTCCCTGGCCACTGATGTGCCAGGGAAGAGCGGCAAACATTTAAGTACTTATACTTTCTTTATTGAACATAAGTGTGATAGTTTATATTTTCTTGTGAGGGTTATAGACTGCAAATAAGACGTGAATATTGGTGTGATATGTTGTGTTAGTAATGCAGCATGTGTGTCGAAACATCTGTTGTAGTGTAACCCTCCTACTGAGTCCCGCCTTAACTTGAAGGCACGACTTTTTTTACTTGGTCAAATCCGGCACTAGATAACACCTGACGTGAGCATGCCCAAGATGCTTATTGCATTTCCTTCGGCTCATTCATGACAGGCATTATCTTGTGCCGGACGTGACCATGTGAAGTCATGGCTTCTAAGTAATGTGCATTTTGGAATACGGGGGTAAGTAGAGCAATTTGAGATGCCCTGTATTATGATGTCCTGTAACGTGACCTGTTCAGTTGACCTCTATTAATCCAATCCTGAAGGGATCGATTATATTAATTATCCAGTGATTCGTTGCAATGCGCCACTGACTTATTTGACAGTATTTGCTCCCGTTCTAACATGCCCCTGATTCAAATGTGCACCTACTTATGAATTGAAATGGAAAATGAACATAAAAATGACATTAGAGCACCTAAACATAGTAGAAATCGACACGCACCCAAACTTTTAGCAAGAAAAACATAGCATGCCTCTGATTCTAGCAATGAGACAAAATCAGTGAAGTTTACCTTTACAAAATGGAAATTTGTTTAGGTAATGTCCATCATCATGACTCTCAGGCAGCACTTTATTGATGTCTATGAGGAACCACAACATGTTGTCCTCCATACTGTTCGTAGCCCACTTAATATTCTGCATTTATCAAAGAACTCTGCAACAATCACAAATGGAATGATGGTCCACGCCTAGACTAACCACTTGCTAGTTCGTTCTGTAACGCTTGCAATTATCCAGAATGCCAACACTTGATGCAACTTATTGAATATAGGAAAGGTATTAGAGCTGCTAAACAAAGTAAAAGTGTGATGTATACCAGAAAAAATCTTTACCTTCGGAACATGCAAATTTATTTATATGTAATTTTCATCATTGTCATTCTCAGACTGCACTTTTTGGCTGTCCATGGACCACAACATGTTGCCCTCCATGTAGTCCATTGCACGTTCGATATTCCACATTCTCCAGAACTCCAGAAACATGTGATGCGGCTTGTTGCTGCTAACTCGGCATGTGAAATAAGTTTAATTTCTCTTTTGAATGAACTTTTGTAGTTGTACTGAAAGCGACACATCATGACTATCCAGAGAAAAGACGGGGAATGTGGGAGATGGAAATGCAAGACGATGAGCAAAACGTGAACAAGGTGAATGCAGGAGCCAACGTTTCGACAAGTGGACTTGTCTTCTTCAAGGCGACATATGCTTTCCTGGCCACAGTATATATAGGTGGGGTTCTTCTAAAGGGGAGGGGGTGTGAGGCGGGAGGACGCCGAAAGGAGGGAAAATGTGTTAGCGTGTCGAATTGAGAGTAAAGGAACGCTGTGTACAAGGTCAAAGCCAGGCCCCCCCACCTCGGTCTGTCAACACACGCGCGTTAGCCGGCTAGTCAAGGGCTGACCAAAAAAAAAAAAAAAAGGAAAGGGAAAAGAAAGGGGGGGCAGGGATACCCCAAGAAATCCAACTAAGTGTTGTTGCCTGTAGCTTGAAGTTTAGCATAGCGAATAGATTCTAAAGCTCCCTTTGAAACATTTATGCCTATTGGTTGCAATGTCTTGAACTTATGGATAAGGTATGATTCTCTGTATTTTCTTTCTCGTTCAGAACGGAAATTTGACTGTAAGATGTATAGTTTAAGTTCATCAAAGTTATGACCTGGTTGGTTGAAATGCTCGGCGACGGCTTTGGGAAGCTTTTTAGCTGTGTCCGCGTGATGTCCATTTAATCTGACGTTCATTGATTGTCCTGTTTCACCGATATATTGTTTCTTACAGAAGGAACATTCAAGCATATAAATCGCATCCGAACTTGTGCAAGTGAAGCTAAATTTGACGTCATGTGTGTAACTATTTGCGGTGCTTTTAATTTTAATGTCACTTTGAAGGTGCCTGCAGGTTTTGCACCTAGGGCGACAACATGCTTTTATTACGGGGGAATGCTGCTGGCTGAGCTTTGCGTGCACTAACATGTCTTTAAAGTTCTTGTTTCAGCGATAGGTAACCCTGGGTACATCCGGGAACGCTTTTCACAGACGCTCGTTACTTGATAATATTGGGTGGTATTTTCTTAGGATGTTGTTTATGTTTGGGAGTGCATTAGAATATTTTGTTATAAAGGCCGGCGGTCTGTCAGATTCTAATGTGGACTGTCTCTTCGCCGATTCCGACTGTCTCTCCAATCTTGACGCGATGTCATAAGCTCTATTGAGAGCAACTTGGGGATAGTTCCTTTCTGCTAGCGTTTATTTAAGGTCATTTAGGTGGTGGATATAATCGTGGTCTTCGCTGCAGATTCTTCTTATACGTTTCGCTTGTCCGACAAAAATTCCTTGCTTGCAATGTCGCTCGCGGGTGATGACTGTTTTAGTCTAAATATTGCTGGCTATCTGTAGGCTTCCGGTAAAGTGTCGTTCTCAGTTTTCTGTTTTCTATGTAGACCGTCGTGTACAGGAAGTTGATCTGACCAGGAGAGTGGCGAACAGTAAATTTAATACTCGGGTGAAAGCGATTGAAATGGCTAATTAAGTCGGTTAAGGCGCTTGTGCCGTGTTCCCATATTATAAATATGTCGTCAATGTAACGAAGATAGGTGTGGGGTTTTAAAGGGTAGGATTTCAGCAGGTCTGCTTCAAGCTGTCCCATGAAAATGTTCGCATACGTGGGAGCGAATGGCGTACCCATGTTAGTGCCGAAAATTTGCAGGCAGTGCATAGAATCGAATTCGAAATAGTTGAGCGTGAGAACTAACCTAAGGAGCGATAAGTAAACTTCAGCAGCGTGCGCTTGGGGATTGATTGCGAGGGATCTAGAAACGGCTTCAATTCCTTCACTTATGGGAATGTTGGTGTAAAGGGCAGAAACATCCAAAGTGACTAGAATAGCGCGGTCGGAAAGGATTTGGTTGGCGTTGATGCCGTCGATAATTCGAAGGAAGTGCGGTGTGTCTTAAATGAAAGATAGGAGGGTGGTGGGTATGTTTGACAGGTGGTGATTTAAGAATTTAGATAGTGACTCAGTTGGTGTGTTGTTATTAGACACAATAGGCCGACCTGGGATTTCTGCTGTAAATATTTCTTCAACCGGAACTTTATGTATTTTAGGAAGAAGATAAAAGCGGCCTGCTGTTTTGTTCTTGGGCATCATGAAGCGATATTCAGATTGCTTGATTAGTTCCCTGGACCGGAGCTCCGCTATTGTGCTTAACACAATATTGCTGTAATCTGAAGTTGGGTTAGAGTCAAATTTTCTGTAATGGGTGTGGTTGCTGAGTTGTTTAGAGGCCTCATTCTTGTACTTTTCTATAGGCCAGATTACGATACTGCCGCCTTTGTCTACTGCTACAATATCATTCCTTTTCGCAAGTTCTTTAAGGATTTGGTGTTGAGCGGGGGTCAAATTTTTTCGTTTCCGGCAATGCCGCGTTGACTCTAGAATTTCCTTTGATATCAGTTTTAAGCATAAATCGAGGTCTGTGCACTGTTCGGTTTCCGGTGTCCGTGTGCTAGGTGGTCTAAGAGAGTCTCTATCTTCTTTTCCTACATCTGGTCTACCGAAAAAGAACTCCTTGATGCGCATGCGTCGTGAAAACTCTGTTATATCTTTGTGGAGTTCGTATTCGTTCACTGCGTTGTTCCTCGGACAAAATGTTAGACCACGTTTCAGGAGACCAACTTCTTCGGGCCTTGGACTCTGGGATATGTCTACTACATTGCTGCAGTGCTCTGGATGCTCGCCTGTAGGACTGTCGGTGGAGCTACGTGCTGCAGGGGTTACATTAGTTTCTTTGGTTGGATCGGCAGCTCTAATATCTTTGCGCTGGTATTTATCTAGTAATTTTTCCTCCTTAGTTTGGACGAATTTTTTAAGTTCTCTTCTTTCCGTTTCAGTTAACCTTATGCTTTCGAGTTGATCAGAGATTATAAGTTGTTCTTTGCAGTGTTCCTTGAGAATGTCAATAAGGGAGAGCGATCCATTTTCTAGGACAGCATTCCACTTAATAATAGCCTGGAGGGTAAAGAACCAAGGGCGCATCTAACCTTAATTCTGAGACCTTTTAGGATTTTCTTCTGTTTAATGCAGCTAGTTTAAGTTTTTAGGTGAAATCTGTAATTTGTTTGCTTGGTGATGAGTTTGCGGGATTGGAGGAAAGGGCGAGATTTGTTGTTGCGTGTGCTATCCCTAGTGCGTGGTAGCCATTTCTGTTTGGTTCGGGCAGACCTCCGGGGCGAAAAATCTTCAGGTGGCTTCAGAGCCAGGTGGTGCCTGGCTTTGACCTTGTACACAGCGTTCCTTTACTCTCAATTCAACACGCTAACACATTTTGCCTCGTTTCCGCGTCCTCCCGCCTGACACCCCCTCCCCTTTAGAAGAACCCCACCTATATATACTGTGGCCAGGAAAGCATATGTCGCCTTGAAGAAGACAAGTCCACTTGTCGAAACGTTGGCTCCTGCATTCACCTTGTTCACGTTTTGCTCAACATCATTACTATGTTACACGATAACTTGTCCTGTTGCCATCTTGTGATGCCGATGGTGGTGACAGTGGCTAGGCTGGCTCAGACTGCAGGCTGTTGCGAATGTGATTTGGGTTTTGTATCTGTTTGCTCCACACTGGCAATTTCTTGACCAGTTTTCTTATGTAAAAAAGGATGCGCATTAGAGTAGGGTAAATACTGCAATAATTCACTGGGAGCTGCTGTTTTTGCTTGAATATCTTCCTTGGGCCGGGTGAAAATAGGTATTTTTAGCAGTAGATAATGTGTGTTTTTGCGCATTAACTGTCCCCCACATCGCAAAGACGGGCACGTTCATGGCAACCAGATCAAATTATCCGGCTATGCTGAATTTCAGGCTCGAAATGATGCAAGTTTTGGTCGACAATAGAAATGTATGGGTGCTTGCTGGGACCTTCGGTCAAGATCAAATTAAGCAAGTCTAGTCAGCTGGTGTGAAAGTCCACTGTATATCATACACTGAGTTTGTGCAGGAGATACTAAAGCCAATTTTGGCACTCTGGATGTTAAGCTGAGTGTACTGTCTTAGAAAAAAATGGCACCTGAATGTAATACCGGTATCACATGGCCACTTTCAATCGCAATTGAGCTAGATCCGGAGGCAATTTTCGTACCCATTTCCACGGAAGAAAGGTGCACATAGAGTCAGGTAAATGCAGTAATTGGTATGGGCTTGCAGAGAGCACACAAATTAGTTTGCAGTTGTGCCTTGTTAATACGGACTCATTGGTTCCCAATCAATACTGTCCCCAAAGCTGGTCGTTCATCATGATGAATCTTCATGTAAAAACAAAGTGCAGTTTTGGAATGCCACTGTAACTAAAATTTGTTTCTGTGCATTGCACTGTGCATTGCATGATGGAGCTTTCACTCAAAGAAAGTCAATGCAGTAGAAGAGAGGTGCAGTGGGGTCAGCTACAGCTTGCTGACAAAGGTGGCACGTAGGATAAAAATATTCTGTGTCCAATAATTTTTGCACGCTATGCCGTTAGAAGAGCTGAACATGAAAGGCTTAGATTGTCTCTTGAAAAGCACATACACTTAAGGTGCACATGAGTACCATGTGGTTGCCATGGCAGCAGAGACTCTAGTCGATGCAGTCGTTCTGGCAGCAGTGTGTACTGCCACCAGTGGCACACCACCAGTGTGTGCAAAGTTTTAGCTCCTTTCATTTAGATGAGGTCCTGTCCACACTGATGCTGTCCATGTTAACCTGAGAAAAGTATGTGGACTTCTACGAGCTTTCCGCATTTCTGCCCTGTCCATTGTCCAGGCAGCGACATTCCAAGTAGGCGCAAATGCATTGGAAAAGCTTGATGCCTGCAAAAATTGCCCATAATTTGAGTCAACCATATTAGCGAGGGTCATAACAACAAATCACTTTATTGGCACACATTATATGCATTTCATCACTTTTCACATCCTCTTTACTCCTTCACACCAAAGTAAGAAAAAAAGACAAGAGTGGGCTTGTTGGCATAGTAAAACCTCGTTAAACTGTAGTTGGGCAGTGCTCGGAAAAAGATTGCCCACTTACCTGTCAAAAACGGAACTCAGAGTGAGTGCAATGAAAGGGCAAAAAACATGCAGTATTCATTCATTTTGCGCGAAAAAAGTCTGTTATTTTCGTTTGATGCCACAGCAGCCTAGCAGCAACGACAGTGGCCTCATACTCCCTTAAGCTGCGAACCAGCTTTTCTGCCAGCCCTCTTCTCAGCAAACATCGCACGAGGCTGACATAGCATGCAGCTTCTGCCAGTGTCGGGCCTGAATCGCCTTTGCTGTCGCTTTCCGTGTCGTCCTCATTACTGTCGTTAGGCGAGACTTCAGCAATAACAGAGGCAATGATGGCAAAAAGTTGAACCTCGTAGCTGACATCTTTTCGCGGTCCCAGCAGCACTGCCGAGCATCTTCTCCTTCGCATTCAAAATGCCATACACTGTAATCAACGGTAGATCCCTCTCGCGTGCCAGCGCCGACTTCGTGCCATGTTCAATAGCACGAACAGTGTCCAATTTTTATTTTATGCTGAGCACCCAGTTTTTGTCCTAGCTTGCACGACACTACAAGACAGGCCACCACCAGCCAGCCACAACGCTGTCTGGCTCTGCGCTGAAATTATGTTAATGTGGCTTCACCCTTCCAATTGCCTTCTGCATTTGCGCTTGGAGGCCGTTCTGATCTCTGAGGCTCGTTCTTCTGCCTGGCCAACCTACCACCACGATTGTGCTATGAAAAGTGCAAACGCTACATGTTAACCGATACGTACACAATAAGCTGCTATGGTTTATGCAGATACAAAACGCGTTATGTTCAATGGTCGCTGAGTCGGGGATTTGACATTACTACTTTTAAAATGAAGCTACTGTTTAAGTGGGTGCAGTTTTAGGAGGCTTTATTGTATTGCATTGCTAGAGCTAAAGCAAAAACGCACTCCGAGGACACCACACTGCAAATGACACCACAAAAGCAAGAAATGTGCAGATGCTGTATCATCATTTTACTCCTTCAGAAGAGAGACTAAATTATTAATTTGTGAAATCACATTTAACCTTATGTACTGTAGCAGGATAGGGGAGCGCTCTACAGAATGAATGCTTCACAATGTAAACATCACCACTGTGCTTAAACCATTGCACCCTGTGCAAGCACATTTTTTAGCTAGCATCAAAGGTGCCATGCTCTGTACTGTAATTCTGTGACGGGTGTGTGCACAACGATTTACGAGACAGTAAAATCATATTTTGGTTGTCTGAAATTTAATTCTAAATAAAGGGAAAAGTCTCGCAGTTGAAGAAAAATTCACCCTGGTCCAAGACGAATATTTCTTCAACTGCGAAGCTTTTCTATCAAGGAGCCCATATGGGTTTCCATTGTAGCAATTGCTACAATTGGGTGGATGTCTGATTTTCCCTTTATTCATTACTTTTCTCCACCTTGCGGGTTTCTGCAGAACTATTAGGTCAAGCTCTTGCCTTTGCTTTTAGTTGTTCACAAATTAGATTTCGCCCTGCCATCTGCTAGTCATCTGGTTAGCTCACATAGTAGAGCGACTGCCCTGGAAAGGCAGGGGTCCCAGGTTCGTGCCCCGGACCAGGACGAATTTTTCTTAAACTGCGAGGCTTTTCTTTCAAGGAACCCATATGGGTTTCCATTCTAGCAATTGCTACGATTGGGTGGATGTCTGATTTCCCCTTTATTCATTACTTCTCCCCACGTTGTGGGTTTCTGCAGAACTATTACGTCAAGCTCTTGCCTTTGCTTCGAGTTGTTGACAAATTAGACTTCGCCCTGCCATCTGCTAGCTGTCTGGTTAGCTCAGATGGTAGAGCGGCTGCCCCGGAAAAGCGGTGGTCCCGCATTCGTGTCCCGGACCAGGACGAATTTTTCTTCAACTGCGAGGCTTTTCTTTCAAGGAACTCGTATGGGTTTCCATTGTAGCAATTACTATGATTGGGTCAGTGGCATAGCCAGAAATTTCATTTGGCAGCGGCTCACGTTCCAGCTCGGCCTCCTCCTTATAAAATTTGTCGAGGCACCAAATACATGAATAATAACTGCATTGCCATTGCCAAAGATGCTGCAAACGAATTCTTGAACGCTATGCATTGTCCAAACAAGTAAAATATGTTTTTTTTCCACAAAATAATTAATTTCATAATTTTTCATAATTTATTTATTAGTAAAAAATACAGATAATTACATGTGCGTAGTATACATAAGGAGGTCCCATAGTCAAAGACTGTATAGAGACCTCCTGTTAAAGACACTTATGATATCATACAATGTTTAAAGCAACAGTTGTACAGATGAGAGCTAAGAGTAATATCAAAACATGTTTATAGCATATGAGTAATAAGAACACTTGTTAACAGCATGACAATGTAAAAAAAAAAAACGGAATAAAATTTTAAAAAACATGGAGAGTTTCAGTAAGTATTTATTATGAATCATTTTAGTTCTTTTAAATTCGTATAAATTTTTAGCATTTTTGATGATAGCTGGTAGAGTATTCCAAAGCGATATTGCGGAAAATTCCGCAGTCTGTTTACCATAGTTAGTTCGCACTTTAGGTAGAAGGCAATTATTATTGAGTGCAAATCTAGTGTGACTATGAGCTATTAGGGCACAAGGTGAGAAGCAGATTGATGGTAGTTCCTTAGTCATATATTTGTAGAATAACATTCCTAGGTTATATTTGGTGAGTTCTGAAATGGTTAGGATGTTGTTTTCATGTAGTAGGGATTTTCCATTAGCAAAGTGTGAACTGCTTGTAATAATTCTTATGGATTGGTTATGGATTACCTGGAGGGATTCCAAGTGAGTGTTATAAGTGTTACCCCAGTATAGTATGCCGTAGTTAATATGAGAGTGAATGAATGAGTGGTATAGCAAGATTAATGTATTATGTGTAAAGTAGGGATGAGTTTTAATTAGAAGGCAAATACCGTATGCTATTTTTTTTTTTTTTTTTGATGTGAGAAATGTGATCTTTATATTTCAAGCTGCAGTCAAGAGAAATCCCAAGAAAAGATGAGCATGGACTGGGAGAGATAGTGTGAGCCGAAAGTTAAAGAAGGGGAGGATGCCGAATGTTGTTGATGTGATGAAAATACAACGAATTTAGTCTTCGTGGCATTAATAGATAATAGGTTGGCATTACACCAACTTAAAACATTTTTGTAGATCAGTATTTAGCTTGTTAATAAGAAGTGACATGTTTTTATCAGAGGAAAATATGGTAGTATCATCAGCGTACAGAATGCACTTAGTAGAGGACAAACAGTTAGGTAGGTCATTGATATAAATCAAAAACAGTAGTGGTCCTAAGATGGATCCTTGAGGGACGCCAATGTTAGTGGTTTGTTCTCTGGAATAGACATTAGACACAGACACTATCTGAACCCTGTTTGACAAGTACCTTTTTAATAATGAGAGCGCAGGACCACGAACACCGATAGCCTCAAGCTTAGCAAAAAGGATAATATGGTTTAAGCATTCGAATGCCTTTGTTAGATCAATGAAAACTGAACCTGCAAATAGACAATCGTCAATTACTTTTTTTAATTGGTCAGTTAGATGTATGAGTGCCAAATCTGTGCAGTATCCATTACGAAAGCCCAATTGGCATGAAGAGAGAATACTAAATTAAGTGAGATATTTGGTTAGACGCAGTGCGATTAATTTCTCCAGAACTTTGCCGAAAAAGGGTAAAATACAAATAGGGCGTAGTTATGTGTTAATGTACTGTCACCTTTTTTTTAGAACTGGAGTGACTTTACCGCGCTTAAGCTCGTTAGGAAACACACCAGTCTTGATTCATCGAATTAGTAATATGAGACATGATATCAGAAATTAGGTGGGTAATCATTTTAATGGTAGCAGGTAGAACTTCATCTATTCCAGCACGGGTGGGTTTTAGGTGACATGTAACATTATATATTTCTTCTGGCGTTGTGGGGAAAAGAAAAAAATGTGTGAGGGAGATGATTAAGTTGAGTTACTTGTGAAGGAGAGGGTGTGTCGTTATCAAAAAATAGGGGCTGAAGGCGTTGGCTGTTTGGTTAGGGGAGCTATACTCTGAGTTATTGTATATAATTTTTGATAGCTGTTCTGGTTTAGAATTCCTGTTTAGAAAGGAGTTGACGATGTTCCATTTCAATTTGCTGTTATTGCCGGCTTTTAAGATTTTTTGTTCAAGATATAATCGTTTTGCCACTTTTCACTGGTTGTTTATAGAGTTACGTAACCTTTTATATCAGGCAATTAATTTGGTATTAAAAGGCTGGTTTTTAGTATTACTTTTTAGACATCCATGGATTGTGAGAGAATGCAATGGTTTTTGCATCTCCTTTTACAAGTGAATTTATGAATAAATGATATAATTACTGTAAGAAATTTAGAAAATGCTTTCTGAGGATCATTAAAAGTTTTTATTTCAGACCAGTCTATATTAGCAATGGCAGTTATGAAGCTCTCTTTGTCCAGAACGTATTTGAAGTGTGGAAGAGGGCAAGGACTCTAGTTATGTTTAAAACGTAGAAGCAATGGGTAATGATCTGTTATGTCCATATCAAGAACTTTTGCCTCTGGTGAAGTTATTAAGTTAGATAGGGCATGATCAATTAGCGTCCCTGTGCCATTAGGAATCTGTCGTGTAGGAACATCAATTAAGCATTCATATCCGTAGCTTTGTAGTAGACTGGTGTAAGAAATAACTGTTGGTGATGTGTCATTGAGTAGGTTAATGTTGATATCACCCATTATAATGACATTTTTATTTTCTAGTGAAAGGGTATGTAAAGTATGATCAAGATTATAAAAAAAGTCGTCGACTGATGATGAAGGGGAATGATAAATGCATCCAAATATGAAATCTCTTATCATTAGAGGGAGAACAATTAACTATTTCGATCCAGACAGATTTGCAATTAGTGATGGGTAAGTGTAGATCATGTCGTCTGTGATAAGTAAGATCAGGAGAGATCTATATTGCCGCACCACCGTGACTGCTAGTTAATCTTTTACAATATTCTGAATTGTAGTTGAGGAAGCAATAAAGATATTTGTCATCGTCTGACAACCAAGTTTCAATCAAGGCAATTAATGAGAATGAGCTAGAAGATGATAAAAGGAAAGTATCAATCTGCTCAAAGTGTTTGCGAAGACTTCTAGCATTGAAATGAATGACGGAATGAAATCCACTTATGAAAGAGTTAACTTGATTAGGTTCCAGGAAAGAGGCCATGATAAACGGTGAGACAATGAACACTGGTTGCTATGGTATTAGTCTATTCTAGTCAAGTCGGAATGATCACGGATGCGCAGAACTCTGCTGTTAGTAGTCTTTCTAGCCTTGATTTGACAGTTGTCAGTCCAAAGAAACATGCACTTCTTTTCTTTCTTCAGTGTTAGGGCTTTGGAAAACAGGGCCTTGTTACATGGGGTCAGATGATCGTTTATGAAGATAGGTGCGTTAGAAATGCCAGAGAAGCCTAGATCACTGACACAAAGCTTGGCCTTACGTGCTTTACTGATGAAGTCAGATTTTTTAGTTTGAGAGAAGAAACATGCAATGATGTTTTTTTTTGTCAGTAGACCGTGTGGGCACGCGATGAACAATGTCAAGATCATGAGGGGATATGGAACATCCAGCTTTCTCCCCTAGCATTTCCATGATTGCGACGCAGTCCTCCCCTTGGGAACAGGGAACGCCCTTGATCTCAGCATTGCTGAGGCTTGAATATTGCTCAAGTTCTTCTACCTTGCGAGTGAGTGAAGAGTTTTGAGATTTTAGTTCTTTATTCTCATTTACCAATGAGGTATTTTGGCCACGTAAGTCCTCGACAAGTTGATTCAAGTGTTGTGCACTTGATTGAAGGGACTCAACTTCCTTCTTTAACTCCGCAACATCAATGCCAGAATCTTTCATTTTTAGCAAGAATCTGCCGAACACCTTATCAGAGGTGTCTTTAGCTAAACTGTTAATTTTAGCCTCTAGATCCTCTATTTTTTCTAGAGTTCAGCATTAGTTGGGGGGGGGGGGGGGCATGGTATAAAAATAAAATACAAACTCGAACACTAGCAGGAGGAGAGCACAGTTGGTGGCAGCAGTGGCAGTGGTATGTAAAAAGAAAGGAAATAGAAAAATAAGAGTTGTGAAGAATACCTGCGTAAACGATGAACTTTTTAAAGATGTGACTCATGCAATGCCACTGCTGCCAGTGAAGGGTGGGCGTCGGTGCGTGCTTATTTAAAGGGAAGGTGCTCCGGACAGCGACCTCCAGTGGTAGTCTTGTTGATGATGTCAGCAGGCTACCATGAATTCACGCAGTCGCAGCTTCACCACATGCGATGATTCAGCGTCTGGGAGGGCAGTACGTCGATGTGTCACCACGAACATCGCCATTTGAGACAGAGAGGGGTGGGTGAAAAGTGTCCGGTCAGGGTATCTGCGTAAACGATGAACTTTTTAAAGATGTGGCTCATGCCACATCTTTAAAGTTCAATGCTGCCAGAGTGGGGAATGTCTCAAAAATTGTGCCCGAAATAACTTATATAAATGCTTCCATGTTTTCTCTCTATTTAATAAGTAAATAAAATATCACACGAACTTTAGAACTAGATCTGTTTGAAACCAGCAAAGCAGTGCATGCCACTGGTAGGAACAGTGTAAAGGCCATGAAATGAACAAGTTGAGGCCAAATATTTTAATGAAACTTTGTCATTCAATAACCTTCTTTACATTTTTGTACATATGCAATGGCCAGGGAAAAATCTCAGTGACGTTGTCCTTTGTTCAAATGTATTGTCACCAATGCTGTCACTGGTCGTGTACAGTGAAACCTCGTTAAACCGTAGTTGGCCAGAGCTCGGAAAAACTACGTACTAAACGGTAGTACTGGTTGACCGAAATAGCATGAGATCACCCACTTACCTGTCGAAAACGGAACTGGGAGAGAGTGCGATGAAAGGGGAAAAAAACATGCAGTATTTATTCACTTCGCGCAACAAAAGTGTTATTTTCTTTTGATGCCGCGGCAGCCTAGCACGACGACAGCGGCCTCAAACTTACTGAAGCTGCGTGCCAGCTTTTCAGCCAGCCGCCTCTTCTCGGCAAACACTAACATGGCAGATTCCTCGTTGGCATTACGTATTCTCCTTGCACGCGCGCAGAAGTGCTGCAGAAGTCCCCGGGGGCGCATTTTCATTGCTGGGTGCCGGAGTTTGGAATACTTTTCGTTTGGAATAGAGTTACGTTATCGTGCCCCTGTTGTCGTCGCGACGATTGCATTCATTAGGCTGACGTAACGCGTAGCTTCTGCCACTCTCGGGCCTGAATCGCTCGTGCTGTCGCTTTACGTGTCGTCCTTATCACTGTCGCTAGGCGACACTTCGGCAACAACAGAGGCAACGATGGCGAAAAGTCTAACCTCGTAGCCGACATGTCTCCGCGGTCGCAGCAGCGCTGCCAAGGAACTTCTTTGCATTCCACATGCCATACACCGTAGTCAACAGCAGATCCTTGTCGTGTGCCAGCGCCGACTTCTTCGTGTCACGTTCGATAGCACGGACGATGTCTAATTTTTCTTCTATGCTGAGCACCCGGCATCTTTTTTATGTGAGCTTGGGAATGACGCGAGTCCTCGCTTGCACGACACCATAATGCTCTCTGGCACGGCGTCGAAGTGATGCTGATGTTGATGTGGCTTCACGTGCAAATGCACAGGGCACTTGGAGGCCGTTGTTCCGATCTCTGATGCTTGTTGTTCTGCCGGGCCGCCCGATGGAGACGACGCACCGCCGTGTTTGCACTACGAAAAGTTTAAATGCTACGTTTTAACCGATGCGTACGCAATAAGCTGGTACGGTCTATGCGGATACAAGACACATTATGTTCAATGGTCGCTGAGTCGGGGATTTGACTTTACTACTTTTAAAACGAAACTACTGTTTAAGCGGGTACGGTTTAACGAGGTTTTACTGTATTGTAATTGCACCAAAGTTAGTCACAACAGAGAGCACATACATAAAGCCGTTCTGCAAAATATATGAGGGCGAGTCAAATGAAAGTGAGCCAATTTGAATATATGACAAATGGGGTACTTCATTTAAAAGTCTTCATGAGCATTAACACATTTGTCCCACTGACTAACGAGTCACACGATTCCAGTCTCATAATACTCCTTGGGTTGCTGCTTCAAAAAGTATGTAACTTACTCTTTCACGTCGTCATCCGACATGAATCTGGTTCCCTTGAGCTGTTTCTTCAGTTGCCCCAAAATATGGAAGTAGCAAGGTGGCAGGTCTGGGCTGTATGGCGGATGTTGCAGTGTTTCCCACTTGAACTTTGCCAGTTTTGTATTAACCACATCAGCGACATGCCAGTTTTGTATTAACCACATCAGCGACAAGGGAATGGCCATTGTTGTTGAGCAAGATGGCCCCATTCCTCAATTTTCCATGTTGTTTGTTCTTGATTGCGACGCACAGCTGATCCGGCGTTTTACAATATCGGAAAGGGTTGATAGTCTCTCCAGGTTTAGCAAATTCAATCAGTAATGGCCCCTGATGATTGAAAAAAAAAGTCAACACCTTTCCGGCAGAAATGACGGCCTTTGCTTTCTTTGGGTTGGTGGATTCAAATGTTTCACTGTAAGCTTTGCCATCGTATTTCAGGCTCGTAGTAGTGGCATCATGATTCGTCCCCGGTCGCAATTGAAGACAAAAACTTGTCACCCTCATTGTGGTACCGGATCAGATGAGCCAAGGCAGTGCCAAACCTCTCCGTCTTCTGGCGGTGGCTCAAAATCTTGGACATCCATTGCGCACACGAGAGCCCATAACCGAGATGTTCATCAATTATGGTGTGACCTGGACCGGGACTGATGTTCACACGCTCTGCAAGTTCATCGATGCTTATCCTCCGTTCTTGTCTCATCAGCTCATCAACCTTTGTAATTTTGTTGGGGGAGATTGCACGATGGCTTTGGCCCGGTCTTGGATCGTCTTTGTAACTTTCACATCCTTCTTTAAACCGTTTGCTCAAACACATCACAGTGGCCAATGAAGTGTAACGTTCAACATACACGACAGCCATACGGCGACTAATTTCTTTTTGGGAAACACCTTCAGCTGTCAAAAACCTCATGACACCACGCTGTTCAACTTTTGGAGCGTCCATTATATCATGCAGCGATGTTCAACCCAGTGTATGAAAGCATTTAAGGAAATTTATCCTCGCGCTTGCACGTGACTTTTGTAAATGAGAGATGTATGTGTTCTACGCGCATGCTTCGTACATAATGAACCGAACCGTTATTGCGCGGGGTGGGTTGGCTCATTTTCATTTGACTCGCCCTCGTACATTAGAAATTCTAGGATAAAATGGAATATACAAATGCTAAAATACAGCTTGATAAAGGGCAACAGAGTGTCACTGTAAACAAAGTTCACTTCACGTATACACAAAAACTCGCAACAAGGTATTTAAATATACGTTAAGGTCTTCAATAATTCTACGTATCTAAGAAAAAGTCACCGTATATAATGTGTCAAACAAGGCAAATAAACATGTTGCACAATCACAAATTCACAGATCACAGCCCCCCTTCCCTCGCTCTCCCTGATGTATCGCGCGCGACAGGAGGCGGCGTGCTTCCTCCCCGCTTTTTTCCCTTGAACACACAATACTGAGCCATCATTGTAGGCTCACCCATGCCACCCTCACCCCCCTACACTTTCACTCGCACATACAGCACACGGTGCGCGGTCACAATGTTATTGCTTGTGGACTTCATACGAAACGCCATTCCACTCCTGTCAGAGCCTGAGACAGGCTCACAGTATTATGAAATAAATAAATAAATAAAAAACATGAGGGCGACGGCGATGGCAGTAATGCGCCTGGAGTGTTCATATAATTGCTACCGCAATAATTTAATAAGAGTACCCGGCAACTGAAGCGTCCCGTGGCTCAATACTTTCTGCAAAAGGAGACGGAGTTGCAAAATCGAACATTCACCATGCGAAAATTTGCTGCCCTGCAACAATGTCTTTTTTTCTATTGTGGGGCGGGGTCACGGAAATGAGAAAACGCAAGGAAAGCATGTTGGCCACAATTGAATGCCTACTTTGGACACCAAATGTGGCTACCGAAGGAATACCGAAGAAAACGTGAGATGCTTGGTCCACAAAGAACCATACGCATACTGCCTCGTATTGTACACCGGCGCGACAAAATTTTCCAGAGAGGTTTCGCTCAGGAGAACGCGTTGCAATCCGTTGAGTCCCCAGCAGCAGGGTTGCCAGGTCGTCGGAAGAAAAAGTAGCCGAAACATTCTGAAAAGTAGCCAAAAAGTCACCAACTACAGCAAAAGCTTTAATAGGTAGCCAAAAATCTAGCCACGATGTGACAAACATTTGCCCATTTTTAATGCAAAAATAAAGAAAGAACAGACGAGAAAGACCTGTAGCTACCTGCTGCACTAATGACAAACAAAAATAACAGAACAAAACAGTAGTTATCACAGAATATTGTATCGTAATTTACCATACTGTATGACCAACTGATGTTCTTTGATAATTTTGGGCCACACACTTGTGTGCTTTCTGATAGCCAAAGTGGTATCGCCAGTTTCCGTAGAATGAACTTGCTGAGCACGGTCCTTGCACAGATGGTTATATTAACTCTATACCACTATGACTTCATTTTAAATCTTCCTGTGCGAACTCTACGATGTCGCACACGTTCTCCACTACCCTGGTACGCAGTCGCATACAGTCGCGTAGACATTGGCACCTGTAATGTCGTGGCTGCAATGATGTGTTTTTGGTTGTTGCAGTCGTTTATGACGCGAAGAACCATGGTCTTCGACATTCTCTATAAAGGTAACCATCTCTGGGGTGATATTAAGACATCACCTATTGCTTCCGTCCTTCGAAGGACGCAAAAGCATTGCCTATAATAAGATTGGTTACTGTATTTACTCGATTGCGACGCGCAACCGTTTTCCATGACCAAAAAAATAAGAAATGATAACCTCGATTGTAACGTGCACCCGTTTCCCATTGCAAAAAAAAGAGTACAATACCGCGCACCTCGTGCTTTCGTATAGAAATAATTTTCTCTCATTTGGAAGAAACGGATTTATTCCCAATACGCTAAAGTTGTAATGAATAAAAGCACAAATTGAAGCGGCGTGCCTTGCAGCCAAGATTTTCACTGCGCCGGTACGAGTCGTGTGGGGCAATAGATATCATTCGTTGTCGCTATCAACAAACCAAAGCATTTCATCCTCGGTGCCATCCATGGCATTCGAAATCCCGCACTTCTTAAAGGCCTTGTTGACCATGGCAGCTGGGATCGTGCACCATGCATCTTTCACCCATCCAGCAAAGTCCTGCAGCGAGGCACGCTTCATTTTATTGGCGGGCGTGAATTCTTGGCAGCCACTGACAAGCCATTGGATGTTGAGTGCCCAAATTCTTTCACTGCCTTGTTCAAATAAACATAGAATGGCTGGAGCCGCGATGTCATGCTGCCGGGTATCACGACAAGGTCGGTGTTGCATGCAGCCAGCTTGTCCTTGATGCGCTGGTCAAGGTGGCACCTGAACGCGTCGAGCACAAGCATCCCACGCAAACCTAAACTGCCGCCGGGTCTCTTCCGCCAAACATTATCAATCCAGTCAGCGACCAAGTCTAAGGTCATCCAACCTTTTTCATTTGCGCGCACAATCACGCCACTCGAAAACACTATTCCTTTCAGGTGCATCTTTTGTCTGAAGATAAGATACGGGGGTAGCTTCTACTCATCCACAGTGCAACAGAGCATTGTGGTGACTAGTTTTTTCGTGGCTGGAAGACAAAACGCGCACTTGCTTCGCCCCCTTCTTTTCAGCGATTGTGGTGGCAGGCATGTGAAAGTAGAGCGGCATCTGATTGGCATTTCCGGACAGGCCGCCATTGGAATATGAACCTGGCAACGTTTAACGCTAGAATGTTATCTAGTGAGGCGAGTCTAGCAGTGCTATTGGAGGAATTAGAGGGCAGTAAATGGGATATAGTAGGGCTCAGTGCAGTTAGGAGGCCAAAAGAAGCATATACAGTGCTAAATAGCGGGCACGTCCTGTGCTACCGGGGCTTAGTGGAGAGAAGAGAACTAGGAGTCAGATTCCTGGTTAATAAGAATATAGCTGGTAACATACAGGAATTCTATAGCATTAATGAGAGGGTGGCAGGTCTTGTTGTGAAACTTAATAAGAGGTACAAAATGAAGATTGTACAGGTCTACGCCCCTACATCCAATCATGATGACCAGGAAGTCGAAAGCTTCTATGAAGACGTGGAATCGGCGATGGGTAGAGTGAAAACTAAATACACTATACTAATGGGCGACTTTAATGCCAAGGTAGGCAAGAAGCAGGCTGGAGACAAGGCAGTGGGGGAATATGGCATAGACACTAGGAATAGCAGGGGAGAGTTATTAGTAGAGTTTGCGGAACAGAATAATATACGGATAATGAATACCTTCTTCCGGAAGCGGGATAGCTGAAAGTGGACGTGGACGAGCCCGAACGGCGACACTAGAAATGAAATAGACTTCATACTCTGCGCTAACCCTGGATTCATACAAGATGTGGATGTGCTCGGCAAGGTGCGCTGCAGTGACCACAGGATGGTAAGAACTCGAATTAGCCTAGACCTGAGGAGGGAACGGAAGAAACTGGTACATAAGAAGCCGATCAATGAGTTAGCGGTAAGAGGGAAAATAGAGGAACTCCAGATCAAGCTACAGAACAGGTATTCAGCTTTAACTCAGGAAGAGGACCTTAGTGTTGAAGCAATGAATGACAATCTTGTGGGCATCATTAAGGAGTGTGCAATGGAAGTCGTTGGTAACTCCGTTAGGCAGGATACCAGCAAACTATCGCAGGAGACGAAAGATCTGATCAAGAAACGCCAATATATGAAAGCATCTAACCCTACAGCTAGAATAGAACTGGCAGAACTTTCGAAGTTAATCAACAAGCGTAAGACAGCTGACATAAGGAAGTATAATATGGATAGAATTGAACATGCTCTCAGGAACGGAGGAAGCCTAAAAACAGTGAAGAAGAAACTAGGAATTGGCAGGAATCAGATGTATGCGTTAACAGACAAAGCCGGCAACATCATTACTAATATGGATGAGATAGTTCAAGTGGCTGAGGAGTTCTATAGAGATTTATACAGTACCAGTGGCACCCACGACGATAATGGAAGCGAAAATAGTCTAGAGGAATTCGAAATCCCGAAGGTAACGCCGGAAGAAGTAAAGAAAGCCTTAGGAGATATGCAAAGGGGGAAGGCAGCTGGGGAGGATCAGGTAACAGCAGATTTGTTGAAGGATGGTGGGCAGATTGTTCTAGAGAAACTGGCAACCCTGTATACGCAATGCCTCATGACCTCGAGCGTACCGGAATCTTGGAAGAACGCTAACATAATCCTAATCCATAAGAAAGGGGACGCCAAAGACTTGAAAAATTATAGACCGATCAGCTTACTGTCCGTTGCCTACAAAGTATTTACTAAGGTAATTGCAAATAGAATCAGGAACACCTTAGACTTCTGTCAACCAAAGGACCAGGCAGGATTCCGTAAAGGCTACTCAACAATAGACCATATTCACACTATCAATCAAGTGATAGAGAAATGTGCAGAATATAACCAACCCTTATATATAGCTTTCATTAATTACGAGAAAGCGTTTGATTCAGTCGAAACCTCAGCAGTCATGGAGGCATTACGGAATCAGGGTGTAGATGAGCCATATGTAAAAATACTGGAAGATATCTATAGCGGCTCCACAGCCACCGTAGTCCTCCATAAAGCAAGCAACAAAATCCCAATAAAGAGAGGCGTCAGGCAGGGAGATACGATATCTCCAATGCTATTCACAGCGTGTTTACAGGAGGTATTCAGAGACCTGGATTGGGAAGAATTGGGGATAAAAGTTAATGGAGAATACCTTAGTAACTTGCGATTCGCTGATGATATTGCCTTGCTTAGTAACTCTGGGGACCAATTGCAATGCATGCTCACTGACCTGGAGAGGCAAAGCAGAAGAGTGGGTCTAAAAATTAATCTGCAGAAAACTAAAGTAATGCTTAACAGTCTCGGGAGAGAACAGCAATTTACAATAGGCAGCGAGGCACTGGAAGTCGTAAGGGAATACATCTACTTAGGGCAGGTAGTGACGGCGGATCCGGATCATGAGACGGAAATAATCAGAAGAATAAGAATGGGCTGGGGTGCGTTTGGCAAGCATTCCCAAATCATGAACAGCAGGTTTCCATTATCCCTCAAGAGAAAAGTATATAATATGTGTGTCTTACCAGTACTAACCTACGGGGCATAAACCTGGAGGCTTACGAAAAGGGTTCTACTCAAATTGAGGACGACACAACGAGCTATGGAAAGAAGAATGATAGGTGTAACGTTAAGCGATAAGAAAAGAGCAGATTGGGTGAGGCAACAAACGCGGGTAAACGACATCTTAGTTGAAATCAAGAAAAAGAAATGGGCATGGGCAGGACATGTAATGAGGAGGGAAGATAACCGATGGTCATTAAGGGTTACGGACTGGATCCCAAGGGAAGGGAAGCGTAGCAGGGGGCGGCAGAAAGTTAGGTGGGCGGATGAGGTTAAAAAGTTTGCAGGGACGGCATGGCCACAATTAGTACATCACCGGGGTTGTTGGAGAAGCATGGGAGAGGCCTTTGCCCTGCAGTGGGCGCAACCAGGCTGATGATGAATCTGTCCGAAGTGGTAGCCGTTTCAATGGCGCAACTTCAAAACGTACTGCTGAAGACTGCAATTTCTCTTCATCTTCTTTGGGCAATTTTTGGCATATCCCTGTCCACCTTCGAAGAGAAAAGTATTTTCTTTTCATAAGATTTGATAGCCAGCACCTGCTCGCTTTGAAGTCACTCCACATTAGCCCTTTCTGTAGGGCTAACTGCATCGCCCGTACTTTGAGCAGATCAGTCCTCACAAGCCGCTGTGCCACTCGCTGCTCTTGCACGTATTTCGCGAGCAGCTCTTCTATTTCGGCGAAGCGGCCCTGCTTCAGTCCAATGAAACCCTTCCTTGTTGCTTTGCTGGTGAAAATATCCTCCTTCTGTTTGCGCCAGTCCCGCACGCAAGCTTCAGGAACTCCGAACGCCCGTGATGCGGCCCAAATTCCGTCCGTGTCCACGCGCATAACGTTCTTTTTAAATGCGGCATCATGGTGGACTCGGCATGTCTTCGTTGTTGGCGCTTCCATGCCGATTGAACAAACGTAGAAAACGGGAAGACAGGCGGTACACTAGGTTACACCATTGCCTGGTTACACATACAATATGGAGGTATGCACATGAAGGAAGCTACGGCGGCTAGGCTAGAAGCGCGTACGAGGTGGCCATTTTTCGAATGCCGACGGCGATATGGTAACACGGATTTGGGGTCGTACTTGATTCTAACGCGCATGCAATTTTTGGACTCGTTTTACTGGAAAAATTGTGTGTGTTAGATTCTAGTAAATACGGTAATTCCTGTTACTCAGAGGGAGCTGCTTGGGCCTGTGCAATTATCCGTCAATGACAGTCCCGAAATGCCCAAAGCATTGATTTCAGCCAATGAGCGTTGCTTATGAAGCATCTCGGGCAGTCCTGGACAGCCCAGGGCGACAGGTCGAAGAGGCCCACTGAGAATGTGGTGGCTGTGATGTATTTTCAGCTCCTGAATTTGCTTCCAGAGCTTGCAAAACTCAAAAGCGTGACCTTGAAGATCTGACCTTTGGGGTAGTTGCTTCGAGGGGGCCGTCGGGGGTAGTGTTATTCGGCCACTATCTATACCAATTACCACCAACAAAAGCAGCCATAAAGTAGCCAAGTCGCCAAACACAATTTTCGGTCGCCAGGAGCCTCTAAAGTAGCCAATTTGGCAAGAAATCGTCAAATGTGTCAGCCCTGTCCCGCAGTGATGACGACGAGCGACCATGCATTGTTTCTTTTTCTCGTTTGCTAGCCAGAAAGCATCCAACACTTTTCCAGGCGAAAATTCACTCGGCAAGAGAAAAACGAACACACATCGAAGTGTGCTGCGCAATGGTCGGGGCAACACGAGGAAAACGTATGCACTCTGGCGGGCTCCGGCAGCCCGAGGGTAGCGAGAACAACAAAAAAATTGAAGAGGCTCAATGTGTCCTCGAGAATAAAAGTCAAAGTAGAAAAATAAATAAGAATACAGTTACCTTTACTGGCTTTAGTGTATTGATATAGTTGCTTTGGCACAGGTGAAAAAAAAAATGTTGATATTATTTTCTGTGACATGATGGCAAAAACGAACCACCACATCAATTCGTCTCATCGGACCTCGCTGCGTGCATTGTCAACTTGTCTGATTATGTGTTGATTTGGCTTGTCTTGTTGTATGGTCCGATGTACGACTTTAGAAAAGTCAATGCACCTTTCGCATCGAAAGTTTGAGAACATTATACCCATAAAGTTTCAGAATTGAAATCCATGAGCTCCGTAGATTCCGCGGCCTTAGCGAGATGCTGTGACGAGGTTGCTCGCCATGAAAACGCCCTTGAAACTTTGTGCTCGGATGGGGCTCCTTGCGTTATGTGACCCTGGTGCATGGGCGTTGCCGTGAAATCCAGCTCAATTTCACAATGTTTGTGCTGAAATGTCTTTTTGAGCTTGAAAAGGACGTTCTAGACAAAATTCAGAATGATTTCCAGCACTGGGAGTTGTTTTGGTCGGCGGTGCATGACAGCGTGAAAAAATTTCGGGGGGGGGGGGGGGGGGCTGAAGCCCCATAGGACCCCTCCCCCCTCCCCCAGCTAAGCCCCTAGATTGGGTGGATGTCTAATTTTCCCTTTATTAATTACTTCTCTCCACTTTGTGGGTTTCTGCAAAACTACTATGCCAAAATTTAATTCTGATGGTAATGTTTTCTCCTGGCACACAGATTAACAAGCTCAACCAAACAGTTGAAGACTGCACTACTGCGATATCTCTGAATGAGGATTACCTGAAGGCTTACTTGAGGCGGGCCAAAACGTAAGTGTTTTACAAACTACAAAGGTCTGCTTGTTCTGTACATTATGAATGTGGACATACTATCTACAAAAGGTTTGCTTCTACGTATTTTCAGCTACATGGATCTGGAAATGTATGAGGAGGCTGTGCGGGACTACGAGCGTATCTTGCGGAAAGACCATACTCGAGGTGCTTTTCATTTTTTTACTGGAGTTTCGTCACCATAGCAGTAGTATGTGCAAGTTGGGGGTTCATGAAAAAAAAATACAGAAAGAAAAACTGCTAAGCTTTTTTGCACCACCCTGTAGAGGAATTTATCAAAGCCATTGAACTGCGACTTGTCTGTCTCCCAATAATGACATAATGATTGCTTTTCTACTGTTATGGCAGTCATGCATTATGCTGCTTCAATTATTTCTACTTCCTCCTCTCTACAACATTCATGATACGCGCTGGTGCTTTGTTCACACATCACTCACCACCAGTGTTAAATCACTTGCTTAGCTACATTATGCATGCAAACACCATGCCATGTTGTGCCCAACACTTGCCTTTATGCTGAAGCTCTCACAGTCGACTTCCCACAGTGCAACCAGATGCCATACAGGCTAAAATTTTCCTACAAAGTGCAATTTCCTGCTTAGGTGTTTTTTTTTTTTAATGCCTTTCTTCTAATTTAGCGTTAAGAGGTGTATCTGATGCAGAGGCTGCATAAGATTTGAAACTTCATTGTGCTGGGATGTGGTAGGTGTATACAAAATGTCTGTGCACTGTGAAAGCAGCATCAAAAACCTAAAGCACCTGGAAAGCTGGCCTAGTTAATACGCTCCCAATGGAAGTCGCAAAGCATGTTGAAATGCATTGCTGACTGTAAAGACCTTTTCGTTCTTGCTAAATTGCACTCCTTTAGAATGCTGCCTCAGGACTGTGTGAGTGTGTGTGTGTGTGTGTGTGTGTGTGTGTGTGTGTGTGTGTGCACGCGTGCGTGCGTGCGTGCATGCGTGCGTGCCTACATTTATTTTTCTCTTGGCTTCTCAGAAAACAAACGACTGCTAGATCAGGCAAAATTAGAGCTGAAGAAGAGCAAGCGCAAGGACTACTACAAGGTTCTTGGAATCCCAAAGGATGCAACTGTCGATGACATCAAAAAGGCCTACAGGAAGCGTGCTCTCCTACACCACCCTGGTAATTGTTCTTTATGTTTATTCGGGTTATAAGTCAACCTTCCCAACAAGGCAAGCCTCTGTTCAGGCATTTGAAAGTATGAGGGACATTTCAAAAGTAAGTTTCGTCATTTATTTTCATACGGAAACTTTATTGCCAAAAAAATAAAAAATACACCCTGTCATTATGAACTATACACCTTGCACTATTTTTCCACATAGTTGCCACCGACATTGAGACATTTGTCATAATGTGCAATCAGTTTGGAGAAACCACTCTGGTAAAACTCGGTGCCCTGCTATGCAAGGAGTTGTTGAGTTGTTGCACAGCCTGCTCCACCTCAGCATTGTTTTGGAAGCGACGTCCCGGGAGCGCGGCTTTCAATGCAGGGAACAGGTGAAAGTCCGATGGGGCAAGAACAGGGGGCAGGGCGATCCTCTCTCCCATCCGAAGCGATGAATCTGATCTTGTGTGAGCCTTGCTGTGTGTGGTTTTGCATTGTCATATAAGAGCACAACACCTTCGCTCGAGGGCCCTGGTCTGTTTCGTCGAATGAGACCCAAGTTTGGTGAGGGATCGCAGTAGCATGCCGCATTGATCGTCCCTTCACGGAGGAAATCAAGGAGAATCACACCTTTTGGGTCCCAGAACACTGTATTGTGGCCATAACCTTTCCTGCGAAGGGTGACATTTTGAATTTTTGCTGACTGGTGAACTGGGATACTTCTACGTCATTGAGGCGGCTTTGGTTTCTGGGGTGAAGTGGTGCACCCATGTCTCATCGCCTGTGATGATTCTGCACAGGAACTCATCTCCCTCTCGCGTGTACTGCATCAAGTGATGGAGGCTAATACCTATTCTTGCACTCTTGTGATCTGGGGTCAGATTTCTCGGCACTCATCTTGCAGACACTTTTCGGTAACCCAACATATCGTGCAGCATGTGACGGGCCTGAGCAATACCAATGCTCAGTGTGGAGACCACGTCTGACACTGTTATGCGCCTGACTGCTAACACCATGCCTTGTACTCCAGTAATGTTGTTTTCATTCGTGGTTGTGGAGGGACGCCCACTTCGACCTCCATCCTCCACACACTGCCTTCCTTCACTGAATAAGCAGCACCAGCGACCAACCGTTTGATGAGACATGACATCTTCACCATACACGACCTGTAGAATTTTTATGGATGACGGACATACTAGTCCCACATGCCCATTCATACCAGATCACAGCACACACTCCCATTTGCAACCCTGTTATCAGCACACATCTGTCTGCCATTGTGATTTGTACTCGAATAACCTCAGGCACGGCAGTCTGCTGCTACTCTTATCTCTTCTTCAGCTCTCTGCTCATGCCTCATTCGTCCACCGCTGATGCTCCTTCCGTCGTTGATCCTCCAATGGGTGTGGATTCTTATGGCAATTGTTTGTTGCTCCTGGTGTACCACCTTCTCTTTTAAAAAAAAATGATGAAACTTACTTTCGGATTGTTCCTCGTATAATTGAAAGCAGCATCGCTTCGGATGTGAAGCAGGCAGGATAAGAGGAACAAGAGGTAGCAATCGCATGGTGGCGCGCAAAACTGATGCATGCACTTGCACTACAATTGTGCCACTGGCAGCCAAGTTTATTTATTGAGCATGTGACGGGGAATAAGAAGAGGCAGAAGGTAAGAGGGGAAGAGCAAAAGTAGAGGACCAGGGGGAGGATGGAAGGGTCAATTTGGCGGCACCTGCCCTCGCATTACATACGAATAACAGCATACTTGACCATTTGAAAACACATTCTAAATCCCTCGGATTCTTTTTTACCTTGGCAACTAGGGGTGTACGGATAGTAGCTTTTTAGACTGAATCGAAAATGAATAGAATAGTGGCACAAGCGAATCGAATATCAAAAGTTCTTCTCAATTTTTGTGAATAATATACATACAGCCTTCTCACCAGCAATGTCAAACAATTTTCACATTGCGTTATTCACGACACTAGAAAATCTGTTCTCAATTTTCACAATTTCAAATGTTCACAATTTTATTGTGATTCATTGGAGTTTTACTGGAAAAGCCTGGCTCCCTGAGTGACAACGTGCTCTGGTACATAATGTCAGCTGTGCAAGGGATAAAAGTTATTGTAGTTTTGCTTCAATTTCATGTTGGATCATGCACAGTCAATGACGTGAAATATCCAAAAAATATTTGAAAAATATTCAGCTTTTCGAATAGCGACCATGTGATTCAAGTACGAATCGAATAGGGGAGTATTCAGTTCACTATTCGAAAGTTTCGTGTAATCACTCACTTCTATTACCAACCTGTACCATTAGGTCTCCATTCAATTTGTAGACAAGCCGACCATAGTCGAAACCTGTTTTTTGGTCCGATTTACACCATTTTCACTGTGCGTGTGACTGGTCGTACGATTAGTGGTGCAGTATTCTGTGGCCTTTCACATTTTGACTCCGTTCATTTGTGACGTTATATAGACGCATTGCGTTCGGTATGATGCCTGCTTCAAGAGATGAGCAATTTTGATGGCCAAGGAGCTGGGAAACTCCACCTCAACTCAACGGCTTGGCGTCAATGAGTAGACGATTGATGGTGGGACCAGCGGGAGGCCCTCTTTAATTACAAAGCGGGTCGGAAGTGCTCTATGGACCTTGTAGGGACATGGCACTGCCCCCGAATGAAATGGTTCTGCGTAAGATGGTTGTTAATCTCAAACGAGCTCGACAGCATGGAAGACGACTTGATTCTCAGGCAATCACTTTCAAAGATAGTTTTGCTTTCACAAGATTCATATCATCCTGGCTCAGGAGGTGTTGAAAGTTTGCAAGTTTATTTAACATAATTAATGTATACAATGACAAAGTACACACTTTCGGGACCCAACAAATTTGCATTAATATGTGCACATAAATGCATAATCATACATAAATACATAAAAGACTGAATTGGAAGTGCTTTGGCACAGCCCCTGTAGCTATAAATATGGAGTTTTATGAATAGCACGCCCAATTCGTTCTTTTGTACTCCTTTTGCATTCTTTTCTACAGCTGACTGATTGTGTTTGCTAGCTTTGGTTCCCCTATTTCGAAAACTGGCTATTATTTCTGTGGACCTGTTCTTGTTTTTCTTGTATTATGTTGTAATGCCATTTTAGGCAGTGCAAGTATTGTTTGACAGTATTCAGTTTGACAGTTAACATGGTAATGTTTTTTCACTCCTTCAGATCGACATTCCAATGCTTCTGAGGACATGAAGCGGGAACAAGAGAAAAAGTTCAAAGAGCTTGGTGAGGCCTACAACATTCTCTCTGACCCCAAGAAGCGCATGCGTTATGATGAAGGCCGCGATTTGGAAGACATGGACAGCTTTTCTTCAGGTAGGCAAAAACCTTCTCGGCAGGCTTGACTGATCAGCTTGTACTCCTGTTATTCACACTTTTTTTTTTCCTTCCACACTTTCAGATGCCAGCCCCCATGTTTTTAGGACATTCTTCGAAGCCCCTGGATTCTTCTCCACCGGTGGTAGTTCCTTCCAACATGATGCAGGGTTTGGCTTTCCAGGAGGCTTCAGTTTTCAGTTTGGATAAATCTGAAATTTTACTGCCAAGTGTGTCTGTTCATATTATATAAATTTACAGAATAAACTGTCTTCAGTCTTCATGCATACAATACTGTTAGATGCTAAGCAATTTCTTGCCCCTTTTTTTAATTCATGCACAGTCATCTTTGCAGTAAATGACAATGTTCATAAATGGTGCATGACGGTTTTGTGTGAATGTGTTCATTAGTTTTCAGACTCATTCAGATCAGTTGCCAACAGTCAATAAAAGCATTCCATCAGTGCATGTTGCAGTGTTTTGAAAGTTGTTTGCAAGAAAAGTCCTTGCTTTCTGCTCTGATAATAGGGACAAAGGGAATTGCAAGGCCTATAAGATGATAATGTAGTATAATGATGCCTGTGCATTCATGTTTCTGGAGCAGCCACTTTTCTGTATAGCACAGGCATCATAGCAAGTAACGAGCCTGAACTAGGTACATAAAAACTATCTTTGATATAAATACGAGATGGACATGCAAGATTTACTTGATGTAGTCAAGGGTGTGACGGAGAGCCTATAAGTCTGAAATATAAGTTAATGTATATTACAAGAATAAGTAGCAAAGTCACTTCGCTACATAATCAAGTGTACTGAATTATTTCAGTGATGGCCATTTCATTCTTGTGTGAATGAGGTTCCTAGAAGGGCACCGAAATGCCAATTTCGACATTTGTTTGTCTGTGACAAGATTTACACTTCGTGTACTAAGATTATTTCAGGTACAAACAAAATATGTACTTGCTAGGCCACTAGGAGCTACCATTGCAATTGGCTTGCAAGTTCATTGAATGCTGATATTTGTGCAACATTGCTTCTCTCTTTCATTAGAGAATAAAGAAAATTTTATGGCTTAAACTTTTTTATTGCTAGCATGCTCCGTGAAGTAGTGTGCCTGTCAGAAACAGCAAAAACTTGCTATCAGTTTGCCAAGTTCACTACACTGAAAGTGGAGTGAAACGCACCAACCAGCTTGCTCGAACAACATGACTACGGTAAAAACTGGCTCACTTTTAATCTGCAATGGTTTCTTTTAATGAAAGCATTGTAGATGTAGCGTTTGCCTTTGGGCATTCGCCATGTGTAATTGAAAGTATGATGCAAGATTGTTAGAAAACTTTTGACGTTAGAGAACCCAAGCTGTTAACCGGAGCACTCCGCTACAGCATCTCTTCCAGCCTGAGGTTTCACCTCATAAACTGGACCTTGGATAATACTAGGCCCCCTCAAGGCTATTTCCCTATGTAACTGCATATGGCGAAGTACTGCACAAGGAAAGTTGAAAAGTGGCAGAGAAAGAGTTCTGAAATGAATGAGGGAAAAATAATTATTTTTAAAAAGTTGCGCAGATTCTAGAGCCAAAAACGGGCACCATCCCAGTGCCAGACACTGGGTGGCTAAATCATGCAACATAAAGTAAAATATAATTCAGCATTCCATTAAGGAGGCCCTGAACCACTTTTTTATCAAATTCGAGATGTGTAGACGAGGTACCTAAGTCGAGATTAGGTAAAATAGGCTATTTCAACGATAGTTTGCCGCAAAAAGTACTTCAAGGCGTTCAGCAGGAGCGGAGTTATTAGGCAGTTTCAGTTTGGCGTACGCAGAAAACCCGCGGAGGCAACAATGCGCAGCACGCAGGAGAATGCGGGGGGTAATGGTGCCGGGGCTTACTTTCAGGAATGCGGTCCTCTGTTTAAGGGCAGAGGTTCAGTCGAGACTAGAAGTAAATCGGAGAGCTCTGGGAAGATTAGCACTAGGTGCCCACGGGAAAACCACAAATGAAGCAGTACAGGGGGATATGGGCTTGGCATCGTTCGAAGTAAGGGAAGCTCTGAGTAAAATCCTATACGAAAAACATGTGAGGAAATTGGACGATAACAGGCGGGCAGCTAAGGTATTTAAATACATATACAGAAAGAGCGTTGACTCACAATGGCGGAAAAGAACTAGGAAGCTAACCAGTGAGTATGCCAGACACGAGGACGAAGAAAGACTGAGCATTAAATGACAGGTTAAAAACGCAGAAAGTAAAAATTTGATAAATTCAATGGAAAAGAAGCGTAGTGTGGAACTATATCGATACTGGAAACAGCAGATCAGGAAGGAAGCATTTTATGATAACTCAGGAGGCAGCAGGATGTCTTAGAACTCGGAACTATAAACAGAAATTTAAGAAGACACATGTACTGTGTGTGGTAAATATGTAGAAACGATGGAACACCTCATACTAAAATGTGATGGTATCAGTCCCGATGTCGATGCTGCCACAGTCGCGCTTCCTGAGGCTCTAGGGTTCAGAGATAACAATAGTCATGTAAATAAATATGCGGTGGAAATAAGCAAAAGGCGATTGGAGGATTGGTGGCTCAGAAGCAGACAGGTGACATAAGGTTAAAAGAGTAGGAAGACGTATTTAAAGAAAATCGCGAATTTTAATAACACACAACACAGGTAAACAAAAATAAAAGGCAAAATAAAAAGCTGAGCATGGTGGCAACTGCCATCGCCCCGTTTCAAAGGGGACGCTCCTACCTTCCATCCATCCATCCGGCTCCTGCGCGTGAGAGTCGGCGATCCCCTTCTCAATTTTTGCGTCGGGCCAACTATTGCCGTTCGTGCGCGCGCGCTGCGTACGTGGGTGGTTGCGGACTCCCAACTATAACTGCCTACAAGTGACAAAAAAGATCGCGTACGTATGATCCCCTTCGCGGTGCTCCCGCTCCTCCTTGCGCTGCAAAGGCTATGACGGGGCGGGGCGTGCCCACAACGCTCCGCCTCGGTACGTGTGGCACACAGTTCAGATTTGATTTTAGATTTACACAGAGACGCCACTATTTCTGATTTTGGCCCCCACGACGCGCCAAACTTAAGGTCTCTAGATAAAGTTTTTTGTCTAGGGACCTTAGCGAAACTCGGAGGCTATCGCTCGCCTTGCGGTGTGGTTCACGGTGTTTCGTACGTTTGCTGTACTCTCTGTCCACCTTTCTCGTCTCTGTGGTTTTCATTGAGCTAAGTTGTTCAAGTATGAAAAACCAACTAGCCCAACAATCAACTCTTCTATAATCTGTAGTGACGCCGTTCGAGTAACTTTTGTGTGCTTTTTTTTAAAGTAATGTCCGAAGTAAAAGAGAAAGAAAAAACGCTGTAGAAGAAGGAACCAGTTACTATTAACCGTCGTTCGGGATCTCCTTTCCCTTCTATATACCCCACTCCCCGAGCCAGTGCTTTTCAATGTAGAAATTTATCAATCATTATATATTGTTACGTGCGGGAAGACGCTGACAAAAGACTATTTACATTGTATTTACAAGAAAAGCGCAGCCAGACACCAAGATGGCAACCAGCTCGTGCCAAGCCCAGGCGCCCGTCTTCGTCTTCATTTGCGCCATGTTTTAAAAGCGCATTTTGTTATCGCAACACAACCCCCGGTGGCAAAAGCACCGTCCTGGTGCCGCTAGATATCTGTGGGAAGCGGAGTTGTGGGGCTTGAGCCTGGCGACGTGGACGATATCACTGGTAGTCGGAGCGGAGGACGTTGCGAGGCTGACTGGAACAATTTCGCAGGTGATGTCAGCATATAATAAAGAACTGTCAGTGACTTGGCGAACCACGCGATATGGCCCTTTGTATAACAAGACGGGAGTTTCTCGTAAAGGCTCAACGGGAAGACGTCCAAAGGAGCACTAGGGTGCCCGGCGAAAAATGCTCTTCACAGTGACAGAGGTTGTAGGGACGCTTCTGGTTGTCTTGCGACACTGATAGGCGAGCGCGTGCAAGTTATCGAGCGTAGTCAGCGCGAGCGGTGGCATCACGCGCATGTTCACTTGTTGAGATCGGTATCGATGGTAGCAAGATGTTGACCGGTAGCGTAGGTTACGACCATACAAGAGGAAAAACGGTGAACAGCCGGCGGTGACCAGGCGAGAATTATAGGCGAAAGTGATGTACTGGGCTGTTTCACACGTAGGGGTAAACTTTTGCATCGCGATGCCTCCGACAGTAGCACGCTTCCCAACAACGCGGCCAGCGCGCGCCGCCGTAGCAGACGACGCGGTTCAAGAGTCCGACCCTCGAGCATCTGCGCCTGCGCGAGCTGCCGCCGCCGCCTGACTCAAGCGTTCGCCGCATCGCGGTACAATGCACTCCAAGTTTTCCTGGCTGAAACAGCCCGTACGGTAGAGCTAGGTCCCGATCGAGATGATCAGCTGAAACTTATTTCACCAGCATATCTATACGGGTCCGGTTCAGTCGCTCGGTCAGGCTGTTGGTTTGTGGATGGTAGGAGTAGGTAAGCTGGCGCTGGTAGGGTGGCTAGAATGGGCCACCCTAGCGCTGGATAGAGCAGACGCGCATAATAGTAGGTTGTTGGATTTAGGGACAATCCCAATCGCTGTCCCCCAGATATTGGACCTTGCCGTTGGGTGCGGGAGTTGGCCGAGGTTGAGGAGGACTTTGAGATGAAAACTGGAGGTTTATTTACATTATTTACAGTGAGAGTACAAAGAAATTAAGTCATAAAGTAATTACGGGCCGGCAGCAACTCGGACGCTGCGGCCCGTGGCAAGAAGCTCGAAAGAGATGAATGAAGGAATGCTCTCCTGCTGCTCCCGGTCTCTGGTTTTTAAGCCCTTCGGTGTCTCGAAGTCACATCACGTTCGGCCAACCGGCGAGCCCGCTCAGGTGACGCCATTTTCGGCCAATCGGCGAGCCCGCTCAGGTGTCGTCATTTCCGGCCAATGGTAGGCGCTCGTGCGATTGTGTCACACCCGGCGCAGAGGGTCGCTCCTTGGGCTCCAATTGTCCGAGGGCTTACTTCTCTCTGCGGTATTGCCTTGCTGGCTTGCAAGCGCCGTCACAATAGGCGGAAGGGGGCGACGTTTCAGTGCTGCAAAGCAGCTTTGCTCGGGACCTGCGTTACCTAGAAGCGTGCCAGGCTCCCGCTACACTTTCGGGAAGAGTCAAGCAGTAAATAGCTCCACCTGCGGCGCACGAGGTGGGGGACGCCAACTCGTCTGCACGTGCCGCGCCTCGGAAACGGGGTAGATGTGCTTCTGCGCTCCTTAATTAGCTGTGGCGCTATTCGATGTGGTCTGGTGAACTCGAAGGAGGCTCAGGAAAAGGACCCGTATCTAACAAGGTGCAGATCTGCACCTACTATTATGCGCGGAATAGGCACTATTCCGTGCAACAGTGCCTATTCCGCGGAATATATGTTGGAGACGGAGTTGGCCATCGGTTGCGGCAGTGACGAGCGATGGTGTCAGTGCGGCAGCAACGGAAACATGGGCTTGTCGTCAGAGGTGTGCCATTCAGACGGGTTGCGGTGTGTGGCAAGAAAGGATTGTCGGGGACGAGGAGGGCCGCGAGAGTCGCGCTGCACGCTGGGTTCGTGGGTCGACGGCACAGGGAGTTGAGACTCATTTTTTCAAGTTCTTGTTGGACAACGGCCTGGATCACAGCAATCGCGTGGCTGGTGATGGATCGGTGGGCGTCGCGGTGTAGGATTGATGGCGAAGAAGCGGCCTTGAGCTAGCGGCGCACGACGCGAGTTACGTTCTCACATGGGGTTGGCTGGCGTGCATGGTCCTCACAAGTCGACGTACGGCGCACGATGTGGGGCGTGATACAAGATACGACGGCTCTTCGCTCGTTCGAAGCGGCGAAATTCTTCGATAATGGCGTCAATAGTTGAAACCTTGCCGAAAACCCGCAAGTTGAAGGCGTCTGCGATACGCTCTAACATGTGGGCCACTTTGTATATTTCAGACATCTTGTCGTCAGCTTTGCGGCAATCGAGCCAAGACGTCTTGTATGTGTGTGACGTAGGGCTCTGTGGGACTGAGCACGCCTCGCAAGGGCCTCCTTTGCTGCGACCCGAAGGGGTCGCCGAACAGTTCGCGGAATTTTTCTTGGAATATGTCTCACCTTGTTAATTCACCTTCGTGTGTTCGGTACCAGACGCGAGAGATGCTGGTCAGGTAAAAAACGACGTTTTTATAGCGAGCATGATCGTTCGATCCCACCTGTTATTAGTGCTGACGCATTCACAGAGGTTGATCCACTCTTCGACGTCAGTGTCGTCCAAGCCGCATAACAGACCAGGATCGCGAGCGCGGGCAAGCGTCACGACTGCAGCAGTCTGACAAATCGCAGCCGACGGTGGTGGGGTCTCATCGCTCGGAGGCATGGTAGCGAGCTCGATGTAGCGACCGCTGCGCGGAGCTCCGTGGCGGGGACGGGGATCGCAAACCTCCACCAAACTGTTACGTGCAGAAAGACGCATACAAAAGAGACTATTTACTCTGTATATGCAACAGCTGCGCAACCAGAGACTACGATAGTAACCAGCTCGTGCCAAGCCCCAGATGCCCGTCTTCGTCTTCCTTTGCGCCATGTCTCATAAGCGCCTGTTGTATCGCAATATATATATATATATATATATATATATATATATTGTTACGTGTGGAAAGACAGAGGAAAGAGGCTATTTACAGGCTATTTACAATGGAGCCAGACCGCCAGGCCGACACTCGCTCGCGCCAAGGGCACAGACTCACTTTGTCGTCGTTCTCGCGGAGGGTCGTCCCTTGAGCATCGCTCGATGATATCGTAATACTACCCCCCGGTGGCGAAAGCGCCGTCACGGTGCTGGTAAATATCCAAGGCGCGTGGAGAGTTGTAGGGTTTGAGTCGGGCGACGTGGACAATGTCACTGGTTGTCACAGCGGAGGACGTAGTGGGCATGGCTAGAACGATTACATCAGAGCACTCATCGACCGTTTTGAACACTCTCCGGCCGATACTGCTCTACGCCTCTTCGTCCTCCGCGACGGTACTCTGTACCGTCGTAACCTTCACCCAGACGGCTCTGAGTTCCTACTTGTAATACCTAAACACCTCCGCTCAACCGTTCTAGAAGAGCTTCACGACACACCACCGGCAGGACACCTCGGCGTATCTCGGACCTATGACCGTGTACGTCGCCGTTTTTTCTAGCCTGGCCTTGCCCGTTCCGTACGACGTTACGTCGCCGCTTGTGAACTTTGCCAACGACGCAAGAAGCCTTCCCAGCTCCCCGCTGGTTACCTGCAGCCGCTCGACATCCCTGCCGAGCCCTTCCATCGTGTCGGCTTAGACCTTCTCGGCCCATTTCCGGAATCTACATCAGGAAACAAGTGGGTTGCAGTCGCGGCGGACTACGCGACCCGCTACGCCGTAACCCACGCTCTTCCGACCACTTGCGCAACTGGTGTTGCGGACTTCCTCCTGCATGATATCATTTTGATTCATGGCGCTCCGCGTCAATTGCTAACAGACCGTGGCCGTACGTTCTTAGCCAAAGTCATTGACGACAACATGCGTGCCTGCTCAATACAGCATAAATTTACCACCTCCTACCACCCTCAAACGAACGGCCTCACTGAGCGTTTGAACCGCACCCTTACAGACATGCTATCCATATACGTTTCAGACGAACGTGATTATCACGATCGCCGGAACGACCATCAAGCCAACACAGCATATTAGAATTCTCGGCCTACTACTTCAAAGCGACGGAAAGGCACAGGCCGCCATCACAAAGATCAAGACTACAACCGAACAGATACTTGGTATGATTCAGAGGGTATCCAACAGAAACCGAGGCCTTAAAGAGGACGATGCCATGCGCCTGGTACGCGCGTTCGTCGTGTCGCGGGTTACCTACTCTGTCCCGTATCTCCAGCTGACGAAGGCGAATAGGGACACCCTAAACACGATGCTTCGTAAGGCAACGAAACAAGCACTGGGCATGCCCCATATACTCGTCCACGCAAAAACTGCTAGACATGGGCGCCCACAACAAGGTGGAGGAGCTCATCGAAGCCCACCTCTCTCTAATCAGAGAATCCGGCTCAGTCACACGGAACACGGACGAGCCGTCCTACGCAAGATAGGATGGCAGATCGAGCCAGTACCCATCAAGACGGCCCTTCCGTAAGAGTGGAAAACGATCATTCAGACAAAACCCCTTCCCCGGAACATGACGCCGGGCAAGGACGACGACAGGCGCACCGCGCGAGCCAAAGCCCTAGCCCGGGAGCTGGAAGAGAACCCCAGGGTTCTCTACGCGGACGCCTCGCTCCGAAAACACAGTGACCGTGCAGCGGTGGTGGTTACATTAAAAGACAGGCTGATCGTCAGCGCGTCCCTGAAGACAACAGACCCCGCAGTTGCCGAAGAAGCGGCCGTGGCCCTCGCACTCACACAGCCGAGCGTGGACACCGTAGTCACCGACTCAAAGATAGCCTACAGAAGCTTCCGCAGGGGGGTAATCTCCTCCGCGACCCAAGCCATTCTAGCCAAGCACAAGCCTCCGGGAAGAGCCATAGAGCTCGTGTGGGTCCTGGCTCACTCGCAGGTAGCAGGCAACACCATCGCCGACTACCATGCCCGAGAAATGTCAATCCGGGTCGAGCACGAGCCGGACGAGCTACCGCACCCGGTTAACAGCTTTCGGGACATTACCCGGATGTACCGAGAGGAAAGGTGCCGACTGCCAGAACCGCACCCCAAACTCACCAGGCAACAACAGACGACCCTGCGTCGAGCGCAGGCGGGATCGCTTGCGCATCCCGTACTGATGAACCGCATGTACCCTGCGGAATACGATATGCTCTTATCCTTTTTGCAGAAGAGAAAAGGGCACCCTGCCGCACGTCTTGGCAGAGTGCACAGAACTCAAGACCGCCCCTCGTCCCCTTCCCACCAACACCCCCAATCCCCAACCCCTTGAGCGATGGGAGACCTTGCTATCCAGCCCCGCCCTACCGATTCAGCTCGCACTGACGGACAGGGGCCATTAGCTGCTGGAAACATTTGGGTCCCGTAACTAGGGAAACACCCCGTCTGGTGCCTGCGTGCACCACCGATTTATTTCGGGCCCAGTAAATGTTGCTTCATCATCAGGCTCTACCTTACATTACCTTTGCGTACAACTCTTCCCGTCTCGAAACTGCTGGCTTTTCGCCATTTTACCTCTTGTATGGCCGTGAACCGACGCTACCACTGGACACTGTGCTTCCGTCCACCACAGCTTCAACTAGCACTTATGCCCGTGATGCTATCGCCCATGCTGACCATGCTCGCCAACTTGCGCGCGCTCGTCTACAAGTCTCTCAAGACAAACAGAAGCAACGCTACGACCTCTGTCACCGTGATGTCCATTTTGAGCCCGGCACCCTCGTGTTGCTTTGGTCACCATCGCGTAAAGTTCGCCTTTGTGAAAAACTGCTTTCCTGCTACACAGGCCCATATCGCGTGCTCCGCCAAGTGACCGATGTCACCTATCTATCTGTCTATCTATCTATCTATCTATCTATCTATCTATCTATCTATCTATCTATCTATCTATCTATCTATCTATCTATCTATCTATCTATCTATCTATCTATCTATCTATCTATCTATCTATCTATCATTTTGTTCACTTCACTTTGAATTACTCGGCGTCCCGACGCAGAAACTCGATACGGTCGTCGGTGAATAGGAGTAGCATCGCCAATAAGAATCCGATCGGATTCTTATCTTATCGTTATCTTATTCTTATCCGATTGCCATTTAGGCCAGACGCTCGCGGTCAAGCATCGATGCTTGACCGCGAGCGTCTGGCCTAAAGGGCGATCGTCGAAGTCGAAAATATCTCGGTAGGACGATAATATTTCGCAAAGGTCTTCAGCCTGCGCAGAAGACAGGTCTGTCGCAACCATTTTCTGCATCTTGGGATCGGCGGCCGAGGCTGGCACGATGGGCCTGCTAAGCTCGCAAGAAGCATCGGTCGATAAAGTTGCCACGTGATGGTCACCGAGACAATCAATGTTGGCAAGGCAAATACCTTGCGGTAGAATTTGCTTTGCCAATCCAAAGTTAAAGATAGGCATGAAAGTGTGTAATAGTAAGTATACTGTGAGGCACGGTAACGTCATACTGTAGTGGCATGTCGGACAGAGGAGTGACGAGGTACTCGCCATCAGGGAGTGGTGGGGAAGACAAAAGTTCAATATAGGCTATTGATTTTGGCGGCAGGCGAATAAAGCCGGTGGGGCGTAGGCGGCACTGTGGTGCGTCAGAAGGTTCTGCCAGAATCGGCAACTCAAGGCGAAGGGTACTAGCAGAGCAGTCAATAAGAGCAGAATGCGCGGAGAGAAAATCGAGGCCGAGAATGAGGTCGTGGGGGCAATGAGCAATCACGGTGAAGAGGACAGGAGTGTGGCGGACGGCGGTGCTAACACGTGCCGTACACATGCCGATGATAGGCACAGTACCGCCATCCGCAACGCGGACGACGCGTGCCGACGCTGGGGCGAGGAGCTTGTTCAGTCGTCGTCGGAAGGCAGCACTCATAATAGAAATATGTGCTCCTGTATCGATGAGTGCCGTGACAGGATAGCCATCAACGTCAACGTCAAGAAGGTTTTGGTTCGTAGGTGACGTTAGCAGAGGATTTGAGGGCAGGGTGGACAACCTCCAGAAGCTGCAGTGCCTAGTTTTCCGGCTGGATCCGGGAGGCGATAGTCGGCGGAGAGAAGCGACGGGGTTGGGGCGAACGAGACTGATGGCGTCGAGGTGAGGGCGAGCGGCTGTAGCGAAGGTTCGGGGCAGGAGCATCAGCGGCAGTGAGTTCATGGCGGGTGGCATACGGAACAGAAGGTCCAAAGGTGCCGGAATAAGCGGCGGTGTATGTCCTGTTGCGTTTCGCCTGCGACACGTGGTTTTGCCGGCGCGACTGCGGCGGGGCGGCAGACATTTTGGCCCGATCGTCGTCGCCGCAACACTCATCGCCAGGTGTTTCCAGGCGCGACTGCGGCGATGCGACCGCCTAGGGATCATCCTCGCATTCCAGTCATTGTGCCCGAAACAGGCGATGCCAAAGCAGGGATCTCATTCCAGTTATTGGGCCCGAAACAGGCGATGCCAAAGCAGGGATCTCGTTCCAGTCATTGTGCCCGAAACAGGCGATGCCAAAGCAGGGATCTCATTCCAGTTATTGGGCCCGAAACAGGCGATGCCAAAGCAGGGATCTCGTTCCAGTCATTGTGCCCGAAACAGGCGATGCCAAAGCAGGGACCATCCTCTCATTACAGTCATTGTGTCCGACCGGCAGCGCCACGACAGGGTGCTACGAGATCGTGCTCGACATGGTGCTACGGCATCGCTACGACAGTGTGCGTCACCATTAGCCCATTGTACATTCACGTGCTCGTCTTTTGAGGGGTTCCTTCTTGCCCTCAACTGCGAGAGTATAAAAACAGCTGCCCCCGGACGCCAAAAGGAGGGCTCCGATTTCTTCTGTTGAGTGAAGTGCTCTCCCGTCTCTCTACTTCGGTCAAACCTGACCGCCAACTCTTTGCGATGTTAAAATAAACAAGTTGTTTCGTTGTTACCAGTCGACTCATGCTTTGCCGGGACCTTCGGATGCTTCCAGTTGTACCCCAGGCCGCCAGGCCAACGCTACCCTTGGGGCTTGCGACCCAGGTACAACCACGGGCGTCAGCGCCGAGTTCCCAACAGATCGTACCAGCAGTCCGATCCCCAACATCTGGTTGGCAGCGGTGAGATCGCCTACGACTTCAAACAACTGTCTGCCAGCGGCGAGATCGCGACAACGGAGGCCAGCAGCAAAGAGATGCAGTTGACTGTATGCTGAGCAGCTCAACGACGATCCGGGAGCAGTGCAACGAGCCCTGTGTGACGACTGGTTGCCTGCAGCGGAACGACTGCGCGGAATTCCTGCCTGCGAGGTTTGGTGAGTGCGGGACTTTCTTCTTCTGAGCTTTGCCAGGCTTTTGTTAGTGTTAGAAACAGAGCTGGTAATTGTGGTTGTCGTTGCTGCCGGGTTAGTTTGCGGCAAGACAATAGTAAGCAGTAGAGAAAGCAGCATTCAGAGCAGCCATGGATTTGAAGTCGTTGCGCAAACCGAAATTGTTGGAGCTTGCAAGAGAGTTGGGTCTGGATGTCTCAGACAAACTAAGAAAACCTGAACTGCTAAAGGCTATTCTTGAGTTAGAGGCTGAGGATGACGAGCTGTCGGAATGCCTTGAGACTATTGAGGAGAGGTCAAAAAGACAGGAGCGCGAACTTAAAGAGCAAAAAGAGAAACAGGAGCGCGAACTTAAAGAACAGAAAGAAAAAGAAGAGCGTGAACTTAAAGAACAGAAAGAAAAAGAAGAGCGTGAACGTAAAGAACAGAAAGAGCGAGAGCAACAAGAGAAAAAAGAAGAGCGCGAACACGCTTTGGAAATGAAGCGTCTCGAGGTAGAGATGGAACGCGCTCGTAATGGAAGTCAGGCACACGGTGCAGGAGAACGCGTATTGTTCAAAATGACGGACCTGATGCGGCCGTTTAAGCTTGGAGAGGACATTGGTTTGTTCCTGGTTAACTTTGAGCGAACGTGCGAGAAGCAGGGGTTCTCTCGGGAAACGTGGCCACAGCGCTTGCTCACTTTGTTACCCGGCGAGGCGGCCGACGTAGTCGCTCGCTTGGATAGAGAGGAGGCAGAGGATTTCGACACAGTGAAATCGAGTCTTCTAAAAAAGTACCGGCTGTCTGCGGAGGCGTTCCGTCGGAAGTTTCGGGAAAATGAGAAAGGCAGAAGTGAGTCATATACAGAGTTTGCGTATAGGCTTATGTCGAACATGCAGGAGTGGCTCAAAGAAGAGAAAGCGTTTGGTGACCACGATAACGTTCTGCAGTGCTTCGGGCTAGAACAGTTTTATAGTCGGTTACCTGAGAACGTGCGATACTGGGTCTTGGATAGGCCAGACGTGAGTACGGTGGCTAGAGCCGCTGAGCTAGCCGAGGAGTTTGTGACGCGTCGAGCTCGCGGAGCTAAGGACGGTCAAAAGGGTGAATTTGGCTCGAAGTTTGAGAGGCCAAAGTTCACACCCATGAGATTAAAGGGGGACACGCGTAGTGCGGATGCGAGCGAAAGCAGTCCGACCAAACGTAAAGAGACGGCGGCAGCCAAACGCAGAAAGCGGTTCGAGATGAGGCGAGCGCGCTTGTGTTATACGTGCCAGAAGCCGGGTCACTTTTCGGCGCAGTGTCCGGAAACAACACCAAAAGTTGTGTTTTTTTCAATAGGCAGCACTGACGAGAACATGAAGCTTCTCGAGCCTTACATGCGAGACCTCCTCGTAAACGGGAAAGACTGCCGAGTGCTTCGCGATTCCGCAGCTACGATGGATGTAGTTCACCCGTCTTACGTAGAACCCCATATGTTCACGGGCGAGTGCGCATGGATCAAGCAAGCCGTGGAAGCTCATAGCGTGTGTCTGCCGGTAGCAAAAGTGCTTATTGAAGGACCTTTCGGAGCGCTTGAGACGGAGGCGGCAGTGTCATCTATGCTGCCACCCCAGTACCCGTACCTATTTTCAAACAGGTCCGATCACCTCCTGCGCGAGAAGGGGCTTTTGTTTGGTGAAGCTAGTGTTCAGGCCTTAACCAGATCGAAGGTTCGGGAGCTCGCTGCAAAGGCGGTAGTTGCGGGGCCGACGTTATCAAACAACGAAAAAGGGTCAGAGGCGCAGCAAGCTGATATTCCGAGCACGCCCGAACTGAATAAACTTGAGTCTGTAACGTTAAAGGCGCCAGATACTGGAGAGGAAACGCCCGACGCGGGAAAGTTAGAAGAGCTATCTACTGATTTGCTCATCGCGCCTACGTCAGACGGACTTGATAGGTTGCTAAAAGTCAGCCGGACGGCTTTGATAGCCGAGCAAAAAAAGGATGGCAGCCTGGAAAACGTGCGCTGCAATGTCAAAGAAGGTATCGCCAGGAAAACTGCGCGTTTTGTGGAAAGAGGTGGAGTCCTGTACCGGAAGTATCTAGACCGCCGAGGAGTGGAGTTCGATCAGCTGGTCGTGCCTCAATGCTATCGTCAGGATCTGTTGCGCTTGTCACACGGGGGTTCGTGGTCCGGACACCTTGGAGTTAAGAAAACTAAGGACCGTCTCTTGCAAGAGTACTATTGGCCAGGGTGTTTTCGGGACGCAGACCATTTCGTGAGGACATGTGACACTTGTCAGCGGGTGGGCAAACCAGGGGACAAATCGAGGGCGCCGTTGAAATTGGTACCTATCATTACGGAGCCTTTTAGACGGCTCGTTATTGATACTGTGGGACCTCTGCCGGTAACAGCCACGGGGTACAGACACATTTTGACTGTGATCTGCCCAGCGACAAAGTTCCCTGAAGCAGTGCCGCTTAAAGAACTCAGCTCAGTTGAGATAGTTAATGCACTACTGTCCATATTTGCGCGAGTTGGTTTCCCTGCGGAAATCCAATCAGATCAGGGCACAGTGTTTACTAGCGCTTTGACGACAACTTTTCTCGAAAGGTGTGGGGTAAAGCTGTTACACAGCTCAGTGTACCACCCCCAGTCGAATTCCGTTGAGAAGCTCCACTCCGTCATGAAGCGCGTGTTGAGAGCGTTGTGTTTTGAACATCGAACTGACTGGGAGCTGTGTCTGCCTGGGGTGATGTTTGCTTTAAGGACCGCGCCGCATGCGGCTACGGGGTTTTCGCCAGCTGAACTGGTGTACGGTCGCTCGCTTCGATCTCCGCTTCGCATGCGTCGAGAATCATGGGAAGGTAGGGGCGACGACCCAGTCGTGGTGGAGTACGTACTTAAGCTCCTCGAACGCTTAAGAAGGGCACAGGAGTTGTCAGGTGAAGCAATGACAAAGGCCCAGCAGAGGGCCAAGGTTTATTATGATCGGACAGCCAGGGCCCGTCGTTTTGAGGTTGGCGATGAGGTCATGATATTGCGCACATCGCTAAACAACAAACTAGACGTGCAGTGGGAGGGCCCAGCACGAATTGTTCAGAAACTGTCGGACGTTAACTACGTGGTAAGTCTGCCAGGAAAGCGGAAAGCACAGCAAGTTTACCACTGTAATCTGCTCAAACCTTATAGACAACGGGAAGCAGTGGTGTGCATGATGATAAACGTTCCTGAAGAGCCTCCAGTCGAGCTTCCGGGACTAGGCTCAGTGACGAACAGGGAAGACACCGGTCAAGTCATTGGTGACCTTATCAGTAAAGCACCGCTGTCGCCTGAGCAGAAAACCGAACTACACCAGCTATTACAAGAGTTTCAAGGTCTGTTCTCTGAGAGGCCTGGTAGGACTTCTGTACTTACTCATGATATAGAACTTACCTCCCCAGAGCCAGTACGATCCAAGGCGTATCGGGTGTCACCCCGCCAGAGCGATATTATGGAGGCTGAGGTAAAGAAAATGCTACAGCTCGGTGTTATTGAGGCAGGTGAGAGTGATTATACCTCCCCTTTGATTTTAGTTGAGGTACCGGGCAAGGAACCTCGTCCTTGCGTCGACTACCGCAGGCTTAATTCCATCACTAAGGATCAAATTTATCCGATCCCTAACATCGAGGAGCGCCTTGAGAAAGTTAGTAGCGCTCAGTTTATTTCCACCCTAGATCTTGTCAGGGGTTATTGGCAGGTTCCACTTACAGAAGAGGCTAGTAGGTATGCGGCGTTCCTTTCACCAATGGGAACATTCCGTCCTAAAGTGTTGAGTTTTGGTTTGAAGAACGCGCCATACTGTTTTTCAAGCCTCATGGATAAAGTGTTGCGGGGACAGCAAGAATTCGCTTTACCGTATCTAGACGACGTAGCGATATTCTCCGCATCCTGGTCTGAGCATATGGCACACTTGCGGGCAGTGCTAACCCGCCTGCGCGAAGCGGGCTTGACAGTCAAGGCTCCTAAGTGCCAGATAGCACAGGCCGAGGTTGTCTACCTCGGTCACGTGATTGGTCAGGGTCGTCGCCGCCCCTCTGAAATAAAAGTGGCCGCTGTGCGAGACTTTCCGCAACCGCGCACCAAGACCGATATTCGGTCGTTCTTGGGTGTCGCCGGCTACTATCAGAGGTACATCCCTAGGTACTCTGATATCGCGGCTCCCCTGACGGATGCTCTAAGAAAGACAGAGCCTCAAACAGTCGTCTGGGACGAGACAAAGGAAAGAGCTTTTAGCGCCCTAAAGAGTGCCCTAACAGGCCAGCCTGTGCTACGATCGCCAGACTATACAAAAGGGTTCATTGTTCAGTGCGATGCTAGTGAGCGAGGCATGGGCGTTGTACTGTGCCAACGGGAAAATGGAGAAGTAGAACACCCCGTCCTGTATGCTAGTCGTAAGCTGACCAGTCGTGAGCAGGCGTATAGCGCCACCGAGAAAGAGTGTGCATGTCTCGTGTGGGCCGTTCAGAAATTGTCATGCTATCTAGCCGGCTCGAGGTTTATCATTGAGACGGATCACTGCCCTCTCCAATGGCTGCAGACCATCTCTCCCAAAAATGGCCGCCTCCTGCGCTGGAGCCTCGCTTTACAACAATATTCCTTTGAGGTGCGTTACAAAAAGGGGAGTCTCAACGGTAACGCCGATGGCTTAAGTCGAAGCCCCTAACGTAGGAATCAGCCTCAAAATTGTTTGTTACTGATGTTTTTCTTCCTGAGGCAGGATTTTTTTTTAACATATTGCTTTTGTTTAGTGTTTCAAAGTGATGATATGCTTTCTAGTGCAATTTTTCAATTTGTGGACGCGTTCTGAGTGATGCTAGACTACTGTAAGGAACTAGGCAGTGGTATAAAAAGGGGAAAGAGCCTGGCAGGGCTTAGTGAGGGTTGTGCCGTGCTTGCTGACTGAGCGGTTGAGTTTCAGCGTAGTTCTAACGCTTGCCGGGAACGAGAACAAAAATGTGAACTCTCCCGAAGTCACTTTGCAGTGTCCCGTGCGAACCTGAACGAGAGAACGAGGCCTTCTCTGTGCGCTGCGCTCAAGAAACGTCAAGGGACGCCCGACTTCGGTTATGAGCATCATCGAGCGACATCCCTCCGGACAGCGGATGCAGTCCCCTGTCCATCGGGATCTCCTTCCCCCGGCGGGGCGGTCTGTTGCGTTTCGCCTGCGACACGTGGTTTTGCCGGCGCGACTGCGGCGGGGCGGCAGACATTTTGGCCCGATCGTCGTCGCCGCAACACTCATCGCCAGGTGTTTCCAGGCGCGACTGCGGCGATGCGACCGCCTAGGGATCATCCTCGCATTCCAGTCATTGTGCCCGAAACAGGCGATGCCAAAGCAGGGATCTCATTCCAGTTATTGGGCCCGAAACAGGCGATGCCAAAGCAGGGATCTCGTTCCAGTCATTGTGCCCGAAACAGGCGATGCCAAAGCAGGGATCTCATTCCAGTTATTGGGCCCGAAACAGGCGATGCCAAAGCAGGGATCTCGTTCCAGTCATTGTGCCCGAAACAGGCGATGCCAAAGCAGGGACCATCCTCTCATTACAGTCATTGTGTCCGACCGGCAGCGCCACGACAGGGTGCTACGAGATCGTGCTCGACATGGTGCTACGGCATCGCTACGACAGTGTGCGTCACCATTAGCCCATTGTACATTCACGTGCTCGTCTTTTGAGGGGTTCCTTCTTGCCCTCAACTGCGAGAGTATAAAAACAGCTGCCCCCGGACGCCAAAAGGAGGGCTCCGATTTCTTCTGTTGAGTGAAGTGCTCTCCCGTCTCTCTACTTCGGTCAAACCTGACCGCCAACTCTTTGCGATGTTAAAATAAACAAGTTGTTTCGTTGTTACCAGTCGACTCATGCTTTGCCGGGACCTTCGGATGCTTCCAGTTGTACCCCAGGCCGCCAGGCCAACGCTACCCTTGGGGCTTGCGACCCAGGTACAACCACGGGCGTCAGCGCCGAGTTCCCAACAGATCGTACCAGCGGTCAGATCCAAACAGTCCCAGGAGGTGGTGGCCATCGGTTGCTGCAGTGACGAGCGACGTGGCCGATGCGACAGCAGTGGAAGCAGATCGGCCTGTCATCAGGGGTACGCTATTCCGACGGCTTGCGGCGAGATGTGGCAGAAAAGGACTGCCAGGGACGAGGAGGGCTGCTAGAAAACTGGGGAACCGTGGGTGAAGACGATGAACACACGAAGTTTAGACCCATCTTCTCAAATTTCTGTCTGACGACGGCCTGAATCATCGCAATCGTGGTTGCTGATGGATCGGGAGGCGTCGCGGAGAAAGCTCGCGAACAGGCAGCCTCGAGTTCGCGGCGAACAATACGGGTTACGTCGTCGCAGGGGGTGGTCTGACGCGGTGGACCCTCACATCTCGGCGTAGGAGCAGTGTTGAGTAGCCGCGTGATGTGATGTGTGATACGGCGGCTCCTATATACTGTACATATTCGGTAAAGAGATAGCGTTTATAAACGATTCTGTGCTTTTAGTTTGCCCAAGATTATTATATCGACAGTCAAAAGCTTCCCTCGTTTTGAGAGTACTTACATAAATGTCCAGGAGGGCTGCCGCGTGATGTTTTTACTGAGCGCCTTAAGCGAAACCTATGAGGAGCGCGCCGCGTGATCCCTCATACTACGCAAGGGAGGCCTTCCGACAGATGGCGACTCCGTAACTCCTCGCCGCCAAAACTTTCTGTGGCTATGAAAGGAAAGCTACGGGGCGGAGCTTCTGCACAGCTGTTACCGTGCCAAGTAGTCCGCCAGCGTCTGACAGTGCTTTTGATTGCTCGGTATAGACGCTGAATCAACGCAGTTATAGTGTAGTGTAGCGTGCGACTACAGTGTAGTAGCCTGCATCGTTTTTGACTTCGATGTTGTCTTCGCGAAGCTGTCTTGGAACACAGCCCATATGTAAAACCGTCCTTTCACTTTCAGGACTTGGCTTTTAAAAAGCACCCTTGAGTTGGTAATGACCAACGCTGTTGGACAGGAAACTACTAAAACACGTAGCTATTATTGCAGAAATAATTTAACACTTCAAAAAACATGAATTACAGGAACATCGGCATAATAAACAAAATAATACTTTCTGGGAGCTACGACTGCACTTGTCTGCCTCCCACCAATGCCGGCATATAATCGCTATCGCGAGCGCCTATAACTGTTTCCAGCGAACGACTACATCCTCAATGCAGATTATGCACACTATAATGCAAATCGAAAAATTCTGATAAGTTTTTCACGGTGTTATTCACGTTACCACTGCATGATTCGACACCCTGACCGGTAAGCGTTCCATTGCATTAAAAATGGGGAACCATAAGAATTGGTTCTCAGTCCCTTTAAGTAATCAATTAGGCTTGTCATCTTAATTACACGTATTTAACACTGATTATCCTTAGTGAAATTAATCTTAATTATAATTAGGCTTTCTTAAGTACTCTCAATTAATCTTGATTAGGCTCAATTCCATCATTTATTTATTTATTCAAAGATACCCCCAAAGGCGCTCATTACGAGGGTATTACATGGGGTGGGAGGGGGGGGGCGATCACAGGCACTGGTCATAGATTATACATCATACTAAAAACAAGAGACTATAACAAAAGTAATAATAGAGTGAAACATAGGTAATATACAAGATAATTAAGACACAATTATTACAGAGAAAACACTGCATATTAGGAGAACATAAGACAACTGCAGTGAAAAGCAAACAGCAATAAATAATCGTCCAAAAATATAATAATAATAAAATAGTAATAATAGCAGTCCCAAAATAATAATAATAACATTAGTTGACAAGTCGTAAGCGAATTAAATGTTGAAACTTAGTCAACTCTGGTTCCGTGGCAATGTCTGATGGTAAGGCGTTCCATTCAGTTATTGTGCGCGGTAAGAACGAACATGCATAATAGGATGACTGGCAGTTGATGCGTTTGACTTTGTATGGTTGGTTACGACGTGGAAAGATATCTGGTGGTGAGTGAAAGAAATCTTCATGAAGGGATGGATGGTGATAAAGCTTATGGAAAAGCGATAGGCGAGAAATTTTACGGCGAAGTGCTAGGTTGCCCAACTCAGCTTTATTCTTTAACAAGGTGACGCTGGTCTAACGTGAATAGTCTGAAAAAATAAATCGCGCGGCAAGGTTTTGTAAGGCTTCGATGTTACTGATGATATAAGTTTGTTCAGGATCCCAAATGGCAGACGCGTATTCTAATTTAGGACGGATTAATGTCGTGTACGCTAGTTTTTTAACATACATTGGGACTTCTATTAAGTTATGTTTAATAAGTCCGAGAGTACGGTGTGAAGAGGCAAGGGTAAGATTAATATGATTATTCCATGATAAGTTTGACTGAAGATTGATGCCAAGGTACTTGTAAGTTGTGGCGATTTCCACAGCGTTGTTATCAAGGGAGTAGGTGGTTGGAATTCGTGGCCTATTGGTGAAATACATGAGTTTAGTTTTGGAAATATTTAATGGCATTAACCAATTAGAACACCATGCACTAGCCTCCAGGTCAGTTTGTAGTAAGTGGCTATCAGTGTTACTTGTTACACATCGATGAAGTACACAATCATCTGCAAATAGTCTGATTTTGGATGACACGCAACTGGGTAAACCATTAATATAGATGAGAAAGAGTAAAGGTCCAAGTACGCTGCCTTGTGGAACTCCAGACGTAACATCAGCATAACATGAGTTGGAATTGTTAACTGATGTAAACTGAATTCTATCTAGATTAGAGAAAATCGGTTATCCAATTAATCTTCATTAGGCTTCCGTACCCTTCATTATTCTAAGAAATCTTCGTAATTAACCTTAATTGCTCTGAGTACCTCTTCAGTACTCACTTTATATAGTCAGTAGTCATAAAAAATCTCAGTATGTATGTATGTATGTATGTATGTATGTATGTATGTATGTATGTATGTATGTATGTATGTATGTATGTATGTATGTATGCACACACACTGTTAGGGTTGGCGTCTGACACCACGTGGCGACAGGTCATTCACCCTGCCCTCTGAGCCGGAGCCCACGGGCGACCTCATCCCCTTCACCTTCTCTTGGCCGGACCCCACGGCGCCGGAGAGGTCATTCACCCGACCTTCTCCCCGGATTCGTCGAAAAGAGGATCGACTTCTCCTCCCCGTGCTCGGTATTGCAGGAGGAGGGGCCCTCTCTCCGTGCCTGTCACGTGTCATCGATGGAAGCAAGATCCCGCCCACACTTGTAGAGAGCTATTTAAGGGGCTCCGAAATGTACTTTGAGAGGCTTCATACTTGATACTTCTTACTTCATGCTCTTCTTATTTTCTTTCAACTACCTTTGAATAAACAGTGCAAGTTTCGCACTAGCAAATCGTCTCGCCCCTGCTTGGTCGCCATGATCTACCGGATGCCTGCAGCCCGCCGACAACGCCACGCTACCCAATAAGTAATGTCGGTCGAGCTTCGATAGGCAGGCGCCGCTACTTCTCGGCAGCAGTACGGTACGTTACCCTGGAGTACGCAACAACCCCCACACACACACACACACACACACACACACACACACACACACACACACACACACACACACACATATATATATATATATAGTAATGGGGGTGTATTGAACAATTCAGATGGTAGCGTCTCTTCGTAACCGAGAAGGCAGGTGACGCAGAGCAAGAACAGCTGGTTGCCCGAACGGCTCTCTCGTGCTAAGCACTGGCGATCCGGCTGGCCCACTGATTACACTGCAGGCATGGAACAGACGATCTGGCTGGCTTTGTCCTTGTGCTCTTCTTCTTCATTACAATTACCACCGGTGCAAAAACGGAGCCATCCTGGCGACTTACGGCGTGGAGACGAGCGGGTCATATTATTGTTTCAGGTGGTGGTGGTGACAAGCATTTATTGGGCTATATATACAGAGAGGTGCTCGGGGAGAGACCTCTAGTTGGTCGCGCCCCTTGCAATACTGGGCGGAGTCTCTCATTCCGGGACCCCGTTGGTCTAGGCCGCTGCTCAGGTCCGCCGAAATAGGGCTTGTTGGGCCGATAGTTCCTGGCAGCCGAGTAGGGCCGCCTCCCAGTCCTCTCGGGAAGGGGAAGGGGTGATGGGGGGAGAGAAGGATTTTGCCTGCATGCCCAAACCATGTGGAAGGTGTCGGCCACCTCCCCACAGAAAGAGCAGCGGCCGTCAAAAGAAGGGTCAAAGTGCTTGAGAACCGCCGGGCACAGCAGGGTGTTTGTAAAGAGCCTAATGAGAGTTCGTTCGCCAGCTTTACCCAGTCCCTTCATAGGAACTGGGTAACGGCGGTGTTCGGCACGATAGTGCTCAGTAATCTCTTTAAAAGAAAGAAGAGGGCTGTGATCTGGGTCAAGGGCCTCCCAAGTGATGCCTGGTGCCCGGTGAGTGAGTGCGCGGGCTGCCTCATGCCTCATGGGCGGCTTCGTTACCTGGCATGCCTTGGTGGCCGGGGACCCATATTATTGAGCGGCGAGTTGGATCGCAGTCGCGAACACAGCGGCGAAGAATTTTGTCGGCGAGAGGAGTGATCCATCCCAATTGAAAGTTACGACAGGCTCCACGGGAATCTGTGAGGATGAATTTAGAGTCGGGATGGGAGGCTGCGAGGGCGATCGCCACCTCCTCCGCATGCGTTGAGCTGGGTGCTTTGAACGAGAGGCTGTCCACTTGTCTTTCCTCGTGTATGATTGCAGCCGTGTACCATCCCCCCCCCCCCCCCCTGGAGTGGTTGGGGCCTGCAATATCGACGTAGAAGACGTGTTTCTTAGCGCCATAGTGGCGGTGCAGGGCATCCGCCCGCGCCTGGCGCCGGCCATTATGGTCCTCCTTGTTCATCTTAGTTGGAAGGGGTCGAACGTAGAGGGCGCTTCTCCACAGTTCGGGCACTCGAACCCTTTCCATCATATGGTGGTCATGTTTAATATGTAACCGGTCTAAGAGGCGGCGACCGGACACGGTCTGGGCGAGACGCGTGTATTGGTTAACGAGATGCGCCTCGCGAAGTTCCCGATAGGTGTTTACCACTCCCAACGCGAGAAGACGCGCGTTGGAAGTGGCGATCGGGAGGTCGAGGGCTCTCCTGAACATTTTGCGGAGTACTACCTCCAAGCAATCTTCGTCATGTTTCCGTAAGCGTAGGTATGGGGTCGAGTACAGTACTCTACTAGTTACGAAGGCATGTGCGAGCCGCAACGCATCCTTACTTCGCAACCCTCCTCGCTTGTTGGAAACGCGGCGAACCATCCGGCCCACGTGGTCGCCGACCTTGCGGAGTTTGGCAAGAGTTGTGCCTGCCTTGCGGTGTTGATTAATGAAGAGACCGAGTATTCGAATCTCCTCCACTTCTCGGATGGGGCCACTGGCGAGAGAAAGCTGAACTGAGATTTTGCATTTCGGCGAAGTTCGAATATGCACAAATTGAGACTTGGACGGGGAGCATTGTAGGCCGCAGTACGTGGCATAGTGGTCTACTATGCTCGCCGCTGCTTGCAGGCATTCCTCCATCTCTCCTATGTTTCCCGTAGTGGCCCAGATGGTGATGTCGTCGGCGTACAGCGCATGCTGAACACCATCGACACCCGCCAGCTGTGCCGGGAGGTGTGCCATGGCAATGTTAAAAAGAAGCGGGGACAACACAGCGCCTTGTGGTGCGGCCCGTGTTCCCATCACAAATGGGCCGTACTCGGTCTCTTGTAGGCGTATATAGGCCAAGCGGTCCATTAAGAAATGTTTGATATAGTTGAATGTACGAGCGCCGCAGTTGGTCTCGCTAAGGTGCTTTAGTATGACGGCGTGCTTAACATTATCAAAGGCAGCCTTGAGATCGAGTGCCAGGACTATCTTGTCGTTATGTGAGTGTTCTGTGGGTTCGAGGATCTCGTGATGAAGCTGTAAAAGGATGTCTTGTGCCGACTTATGAGGTCGGAAGCCGAACATGGTGTCGGCGAAGGTGTCCTTGCTCTCGACATATTCCGAGAGGCGGTCACGGACCTTCGTTTCCACGAGTTTCCCTACACATGAAGTGAGGGAGATGGGCCGGACGTTGTCTATGTTTACCGATTTCCCCGCCTTCGGGATAAAGGTTACCAACGATGTCTTCCAATCGGCTGGCAACGAAGTGTCCCCCGTCCAAATGGCGTTGATGTATTCTAGTAGGGTTTCGTACGCCCGATCTGGAAGGTTTGCCAATAGTTTGACTGTTACCTTATCCCTCCCGGGCGCCGTCCCCCTGAGCATTCGTGCAAGAGCCGCGCGAAGGTCGTGAAGCTGGAAAGGCTGATCCATTTCCGGATTATCGCAGCCTGCATACGAATAATCCATCCCTCGCGGGTCTCGATTTGTTTCAGGCGGCGAACGTGAACAACATCCCGTCCACGGCGGCGCTTGTCGGATGTCGCGGCTCTATGACAGCTAGTTGACTGGAGAGGTGCGTTCGACGATGCGGTATGGTCCATCATACTGCGAGAGAAGTTTTGTCGAAAGTCCAGGCGTGGTAGAAGACACGGACAACAAGACAAGTATGCCGGGAGCGAAGTTCGGATTCGTAGCGTCGCCATCACGATTGGCTTTTTGTCGTTGTTGGTCGGCGGAGGTGAACCTTCGGGCTATTCACACCGTACTCTCGGACTTATTAAACATAACTTAAAAGAAGCCCCAATGTATGTTAAAAAACTAGCGTACACAACATTAATCCGTCCTAAACTAGAATACGCGTCTGTCATTTGGGATCCCGAACAAACAGAAGGTCAGAATCCCCAACACAACTTATGAAGGACAATAATATCCCGTTGCTTAGTACACGTAGAAAACTGAGCCGCATTTCTTTCCTTCATAAAATTTTGGCAGGAAAGCTTAGCATTGCTCCCCCCTCATTCCTCAGGCACTCCACTACTCGAAGGACCCGACATTATAGCGAACACTCATTACAGCCTATATTTGCTAAAACAAACTCATTTAAGCGCAGTTTTTTCCCTCAAACAATAGCTGATTGGAACGCGCTTCCTGAATCGATTTTTCGCTCTCCTGACGTGGAACAGGCCCTTCAAACTTTGTTTCTTCAGTAGAAAGTAAGCAATTTCAATGTTCATTGTTTTAGTTTCTGCCCTGTCATTTTTAATTTTTGATTCTCTCGTATATTACATGCAATGTAATCTTTTTCTTTTTTTGCATTTGCGTGCTGTTATGATTTGTGTTTTCATGCCCCTCCTGTTTGGGCCAATCTGGTCTGCAGTATTGTGAAATAAATGAATGAATGAATGAATAAATAAATAAATAAATAAATAAATAAATAAATAATTGACGGCATTCCTCGGCGTATCGGGCGACGACTGAAACGGGAGCCCACTCTGACGTGTCTGGTGTATAAGGCAAAACCCTATCGATGGTATGGGAAGGATCGCGACCGTAGAGAAGAAAATATGGAGAAACTCCTGCAGTACTTTGTGTAGCCGTATTATATGCGTGCGTGACAAATGGGAGGATGATGTCCTAGTTTGTATGCTGCGATGAAACGTAAATGACGAGCATAGACTGCCGACTAAAATAAGTGTCGCGGAAAGGCTGCGCGTCGGCGTAGGGAGGCCTCTGCACAAACCGATCAGAGTGCAGCATGCGGCGGCGGCAGTGCAACATGGCCGGGAATACCGCAGGCATAACATATGGGCCTGTTGTCTTGCGTGCGCCAAGGATTAGCAAAGGCAGCTATAGAGCAGGTCGATGAACGGGTGGTAGCAGCCGTGGATGAAGCGAAACGAGTGGTGGACGAGGAGGCTGCGCGGCGACGGATGCGTAAGTGGCGCGGCGACAGGGTACTGCATTGGTAGAGCCTCAGCAACTTGGTTTTCAATAACCCGCCGGAGCGTTGTGGCGAGCTGTGTAGGAGGCTGTTGCGGCAGCGGCTGCTGTTGGGGTAGCTCAGCGAAGGGTAGTAGAGAAAGCTGACGAGCAACTTCCTCCCGCACGAAAGCTTGGATTTGTGTAAGCAGGGGGGAGCGATCAGAGAAGACTGTCATGGAAGAGAGGGCCTCGTCAGCCACTGAAGGGCGCCTGGTCAAATCGAGCTGCCTCCTCAACTTGTCGAAGCTTTGGTACAAGTTTATGAGCTCTGCTACGGTGCGCGTACTCTTGGCGATCAACATTTGGAAAATGTCATCAGCGATGCCCTTCAAAATGTGTTTCAATTTGTCATTTTCGGGCATAGAAGCATCCACACGTTTGCACAGGTCGAGAACCTCTTCGATATAACAGGTGAATGTTTCACAGGGTTGTTGCACTCGCTTTCGTAACCGCTGCTCGGCGCGCAACTTGTGGACGGCGGGACGACCGAAAACTTCAGCGAAACTGGTCTTGAACGCGTACCAGTACTGAAAGTAGGCTTCGTGATTTTTAAACCACAGGTGAGCCACTCCCGCAAGGTAGAAGATGATGGCATTTAACTTGGCGGTACCGTCCCATCGATTGTGCCAGCTCACCCGTTCGTATGTAAACAACCAGCCACTGACGTCCTGCTCATCCGTACCGCTGAAAACCGCTGGATGGCGTTGCGGCACAGCGCCAGAGCAGGCAACGGAGGGTGGCGGCGACGTCGGCTGGGGAGAATCATGCATAACGGGAGGCAGAGTCCGAGACCGGAGTTCCAGGGTGTAGATGTTCTTGAATATCCCGCACCTTCCACCAATTGTAATGTGGTGTATTGAACAGTTCAGATGGTAGCGCCTGTTCGTAACCGAGAAGGCAGGTGACGCAGAGCAGGAACAGCTGGTTGCCCGAACGGCTCACACTCGTGCTAAGCACTGGCAATCCGGCTGGCCCGCTGATTGCACTGCAGGCATAGAACAGACGGTCTGGCGGGCCTTCTCCTTGTGCTCTTCTCCTTCATTACAATATATATATATATATATATACAGTAGAACCTTGTTGATACGTTAACGTTACGTACGTTTTCCCGGCGCCAACGTTCGCAATTAAGAACACAAAAAATGACCCAATAGGATTGCGCTCATTTTTTACCGGTTCATACGTTTCCGGAAAACACGATTTTTCAGCGCCAACGTTCAGTACGTTGCAAAACTGCGATCGTATGATACGTTTTCTGGCAGCTCCAGACCGGACCGCTACTGAGCTCGGGACTGATGCATCGCATGCACCCCGAGACATATCCGACCGATAAGTGCATAGTCTGCCGGACGGAGATGCAGATTACACGCACATCTTGTGGGACTACGTTAAAGATTCAGACGCAAAATCCAGAACGATCCCACCGAGGCTCGAGGCAGCCGCGAAGAGCTACGACCGAGACGAACAGCTCTGGGCCGTCCAGCAGATTCTCGAGGCGCTCGAAAGGCAGGGACCCAGCGAGCAGGCAACGGCGAGTAACGGCGACTTCGTAGATGACGTAGGCCCTCGTCGGGGCGCGCGAGCACCCAACTGCAGGCACAGATAAAGTTGGCGCCAATCCAATCCAATGGTCTTTATGTCCCATGTAAACAAGCAAATGCGCAAGGTGCGCGCGATCGAAAACAGTATATAGCTGCCCGACACGGCAGCTTCACATTAATACTCGCCCGCCCGTCTCATGTGAAAACACCGGCTCGTACTCAGTTCAGTACCAGCAAATCTTCACTGGGGTCGGCGTACGCGGCATTCACAGCTATCGCCACCAATCCTATTACGATAAGCATCTTCGCCTATATGTCTCACAGCGCGTGGTGCCGTCGTTAGTGTAGTGCACGCTTTCAACAGGCGATAACCAAGACGTGCCGCCGTTCCCTGCTGCAGATTACGATCGTATACGTTTTCCGGCCGCTAGATCCTATGTGAACAAGAAAAAGTGCGAAGCGCGCGCGATCGAGAACGATATATAGTCGTCCGTCTCACGTGAAATCGACGGCGCGCAGTTATTTCGGTACCAGCAAATCTCAGCCCGGGTCGTCGCACGCCGCATTCACAGCCATCACTGCCAAACCTATTGCGATAAGCATCTTCACCTACTTGTTTTAAAGCGTGTGGTGCCTAGTGCCACTGGTAGGGTATTGAACGCTTTTAGTAGGCGATAATCCTAACTCGCTGCCGTCCCCTGTTGCAAGCTGCGCGATATGGGCATCACGTTTCGCTTCGGCGAGATCCCGCGTCGCCCACCAGCTCAATTTCATCACGGTTCCCTGTCACCCTCTTAAAACACCATGCAAAAGGAAAACAAAACATGTCTCGGGCCGCTGGAGCACCACCAGCTCGACGTGCGTCGGCGTCTCGTGCCGCAACGATCCACGCGACGTTTCGCATTACGTCGATGTTACCAATAGTCGAGTGTCCATATTTTTATTTCGGATGGTACGTTTTCCCGGTTAGTACGTTTTCTTCCCAAACGCATGGACGAGGTTCTATTGTATAGATACCCCCATAAGATCTCATCTATACTTATGGAGTGCATATCAAGGTCGATCCAAATGGGTCACGAAGCTTCGAGGAAAAAGCGGTTCAGAACAAATTGTCACTGACATCAGCAAGGGTGGTTATGGGAGCCGCAATTGAAGCGCGGCTATGGTTAGGAGGTACATTGGGAAACAAAAAGCGTTTTTTAATTAAAGCGAGACAGTTGGTTGCATTCAACGAAAATAAAATTCCTAATAAATTTTGTACATGCACGATGAGTAAAGAAAAGACAACTCTATTTCATTTTATCCTTATCAATAAATACCTTTCTTCAGCGCCCATCATTAGAAGTGCGTTGACGCCGCTATCACTTGCAAAGCAATGTAGCTCTTGAAGTGTGCAGAAGGGGCGCGTAAAGTTCACCTGTTAGAATACACTCCCCTCACACGTGCTTTGCTTGTTAACGTTTGTCTGAATTTGGTGACGCAGGTAGCTTCATCGTTTCTCAACCTGTTCAGTCAAAAGTAGTGAGTTACGACCGCCAGACAATTGCTTACTTTAGTAGTTTTCGTGCGACTGCAGAGGCCGACGGGCTTGGCAAGCGACGATAGAACCAGCACTCTACACCTAAAGCCTTCGTCAGCCTCCAAAGAAAGTGTGCTCTGTTCAGGAGTGCGATTTCGACACCTGTATGGCTGACCTTTTCTTGCATCGCTTTCCGTGCTGAAAGCTCGAAACGCTCATCAAGTCAAATGGCAGCGCATTTGAATATATAGCTCTAATGGCATGCCACCGAAACAAATTTCGTGCCTTTGAGAACAAAATGACATCACTTCTGTTTTTAGTGGATATGACGTCACATTCTTTTTCTTCTGCCGGAAGCGTTCCCTCCTCACACAGATGGCGCTAAGCCCCATGAACAACCAATGAACTGCCATGTTATGAACATATGGGCTTCTATGGAATTAACACAGCAAGGTGGGCGAGATGGTGACTAAACATATTCCTAGGGGTGGGCAGTGCAACTCAAACGAAAGACAAAAGGAAGTGCACGATACGAGCGCTCTTATCGTGCACTTCCTTTTGTCTTTTGTCTGGATTGTGCTGCCCACCCCTAGGAATATCTTCTATGGAAGCTTCGCTACCAGGTATTTTTACCTTGCGCATATTGTCTCGTGCATTAAAGACAGGACGGACAATTTCCAAGGGAAGGAGTCTTAGAAAGAATGCTTACGCAGTAACACAAAATTTCAGGACACTGTGACAAGATAATTTTCCTTCTGGGTGGGTGCCCAGAAGGAAAAGGTAGGTGCCTCGTTACGCGACTTGTTTTTCTTCAGCTTCTGTACGACTTGGCACTTTGACTTTAAAGCGAATTAAGCTTTCTTGCAGAGTTCCAGGCACTTTTTCATACAAATCTAGAACCAAACGCTGAATGCCACGAACGCATGCTTCGACAAGCAGCATAGAACACCCTTTCTTGCGGGCAAACCAGCGCGTTTCGATCTGCAGTTGCGCTAGAAGAAATTGATGAATCAGAAATGCGACGCTATAGATCACCAATGAAAATTTGAACAAATATATGTTGTACTGCATGTAAATATGTCTCTATAATATTTATACCTCGAAAACAACACTTCATATGCTTCACGAGCCAATCACACCAAGAATGCTTTGCTCTACATACAGATGTCGACCAGAGTGTGCCTGTCTGCATACATGCATACATTTTTTCATTTTGTTATATAGGTTACTCTAGCTGTTATTTGCTCCGCGATTTGTGATCGGCTAGTTTATCCCCACTTAAGGTCAAAAGCCTCTTCCATGCAGTGATACCATTACCTCCATCTTCATTCAATTACATGCGAAGCCTGGATATTTTCTTATTTCATCGCTCTGCCAGCCTTCTGCTCCTTGCCTGTTTCCTTTCCCTTGAGCACCCATTTTTCTTTTCATGCTCTTGCAGCTTCAGCTGGATATCTGTGGCAGAAGTCGGAAACCATAGCTATTACAGCTTTGCCATGGGTCACCCAAAATGAGCATCATGATGTCATTATTGTTACTATCATCATGAAGAAGTTGGGAGCTCCACAACAGCATGAGGGTCTTGCCGCCGCTGTCAGTCATCCTTGTTTCTGTATCACCACCGGAGTCCCAAATAGTATACGTAGTATTATGCATCACTAAAATTCGATGTATGCATTCTTTTAATGAATGGTACTGCGCATTCCCATGTAGTGCACCACAGTTCTGCACCACTGCCAAACCAGATTCTGCACACACTGCAGCGGCAGTATACAGTTGCAGAGCAATTTTTTGGATGCCTTATTTTCCCCCCTACCTGCTCGACACAGCAGATTTAATGTGACTGATATCGAAAGTGACATTGTGTACGATGTTGCAAACATGGTGTTCGTTTTTGCCCATGTTTTAGGTCACTCCACCCCTACCTTCCCTTTCGTTGGCTACATATAGAGTGTTTTATTGGCCGGCCTTCGTGCCCTTATTGCCATAGGGCTAATATATATAGTAAATCTGTGCTTCTTGCTATCGTTCAGCTGCTGTGAAGACACAGTTGACTAAGCACCACATAAGCAATGGCAAAAAAGCACTGCTTAGGCCTACCGATATTCCTCCATGCCCAGCCATAGCCATTGTGGACATTGTCGACTAAGCGCCAAATAAGCACCAGCAAAACAGTGCTGCTTAGGCCTCGTGATATTCCTCCGTGCCCAACCATAGCCATTGTGGAAAGGTGAAAATTCACCGCCTGCCAGGTTGGTGGCAAGTCGTTGAGGGAAGCTTGCCACTAATATATGTTTGTAGCAGCAATATTTATCGGCTATTGGACCTGAGATTATGCGTGCACGGCACAGCCGTACATTCGGGATTCGAGCATTGGAGCATTGGAAGGCCCCCGGGGCCTCTTCGACCATCACGAAATTTAAAGCTATTTCGCTTAGTATATTAGGGGTTATAGCAACGGTGGAGTCGAGATTTTTTCCTTGATTTGGACTGCCAGAATATGCGGACATTTCGTGGTCCCTTCCGTGTTCCAAAGTTGATCGGTGACTGCACCCACTCTACTGCCACCTCGCGCTGATTACAATAGCCTGTAGGAGGCGACGCCGGTGACTTACACCAAACCCCCTTAAGTAGGTCGTTGCCAAGCTTGTCTACACAGTATTTTTTGCTAGCCGCATTACAGCCGATATTTTGTCTAGCACAGCCACGTTCTAAGTAACATCTGCATGCATGGAGTATAAGGAGGGTAAACGGGAGTCGTAAAAGGCCACATTATATTTCGTACTGCAATATAAGCAGTTACATTATAAATGGTCTAAAGTTGGCCTTCCGTCACAAAGTGAATTACTTCTACATATTCTATTGTCTGAGTGCAGCACAGGAAACAGTAGAGAAGTGCATTTATTGGATGAAATTCAGCCATGTAGCACACAGCGTTGTCAAAAACAATGATTTCAGAGGGCTCAGCTTAACATGCAAAAAAGCGGGACAAAATTGTGCGTGCCATAATTATGTCATGAATACCATTTGTTAAGAAGCTATTTACAAATTGACTACACAAGAGATACAAAAGTCAACAAATCCTGCAGTGAAAATCACAAGAATTCCAATTCTCTCTCAATGCCAACAAACTTGAGCTGTTCCGTAGGCCCATATCTGTAAAAAAAAGTAAAAAAAAAAGTGATTGTTTACTGATCCTGAAATATTCCTATAATTTTTTTTTTAAGAGGAATACAAATCCAGCAATAAAAATACAGATGAACATACATACTGACATACTGACATACATACAAACATACTGACAAAAAATTTTGTCTCGTTTATAGCCCAAAGCCCATGTGAGCGATTCTGTGCACAATGGCGCTGAGCGATGGCTTCGAGTGACTATACAGGCTGTCGTCCGACTAACTCGTTTGTTCTTGGCACTGGATTGTACAGTACTGGAAATCTAGAATTTGTCACTCTTTGCCCAGAAGTGCTATAAGAGACTGGCCAACAGCGCGAAGCTGGAACAGAATGTACATCAGTGACATACGACTGGTTGTCGCACGGAACAAGCAAAAGACCGAACTTTGACATGAGCAAGAAAGAAAACCTACTGCAAGACGTTCAGAAATATTTTAAGTTGTTCTGTACAGCAAAACAAATCAACTTAAATTATTGGAGCATGCATCATGCCAGTTTCGGTGCACATTTGCTGCCCTCATACTGGCTACACTGGAGGCCATATCTCTCACACGGGGCTCGACTTGTAGGCAATGTGCGGACGTGACAGCCATCTCTGTTGTGTTGCTTGTCGTGTTGCCATTGTGCACTAAAATCACTTACACAGGGTTTAAAGTACTTCTTTTTTTTGTATGTTTAATTGAGTATCTGTTGACCCAGTAATTACACTATGGTGCTCGAGTTCCTCAAGAGTGCAACAAATAATTACATTACCTTTAATAGTGACCAGTTAAATAGCTTGCCAAGTGCAACACAGCTCTAGATGCTAAAAAAGACGTGTCAACAAGACCACCTGATGTGGCAGGCTTGCAATATACAATTGTTTAACAAGATTAAGTACTCTGGTCACCTAAGGATACACAACAATAAACAATTCTAAAATGTGAAGCTGCACATGTATTTGCGAAGGTGAGGCAAGGACAGCAACCCCGCACTTGCAACTAATCTTGACGATGTGGAATTGCAAGATCAAACGTAGTTTTTCACAAATTTGCACTCGAATCGCTACACAAGAATGAAAGACGAGTGGCTGCTTTTGCTCGTGTACAGCTCGGCAACCTTTAACTTGGTGCATCAGGCTAAGCCCATGAAAACTCCCACAAAATCACAACATGTCTTTCCTTTTGATGCGATGAACTCTCTAAATTTGTCCTAGGGTCTTAAACATCCATTTATCCAAGATAGCACTCCTGCATTTCTAGTTACACAAAAAAGGCACATGTGAGCAAGAAAAACGCGAGTAGCCGTGTTGTCTGCTAGCACAGCATTTCAAGTTTGTCAGTTTCACCATCAGCAGCAATGCTCGAAATGGTGCTAGTGGCGGCATACAATGGCTGCCCGGTGCCAACACCGGAGCAAACAGCGTCAGAACCCATGGTGTCATGGCAAGCTCGTATGAAACTTCAGGACGGAATAACCACCAGCCTTTTATGTTTGCATTTTTCCTGGCTTATTAAGCTTCTCAATTTGCAATTGCAGAGATACAATTTAATAATACAGCTTAATCTGCTTTCAGAGAGCAGAGCAGCTAACCAAAACATGTAACACGAGAGTTACCTCCAGCTAGTCAACAGACAAAAAATTGATTTTAGTCATCACAGGCGAACTTACTGTATATGTAAGCCCATTTTACTGATATAGAAAATGCCATTACTAATGTACGGTGTCTTACTTTCTGCAACTAGTTTCTACTTGACGTAATAGTTCTGCAGAAACCCGCAAGATGGAGAGAAGTAATTAAAAAACGGAAAATGAGACATCCACTCAAACACAAAGGAAGGGTTTCCTTTGTAGCACTTAGCTATGTTTGGGTAGATGTCTCATTTTCCCTTTATTAATTATTTTCTGCTTTTCAATGACTTTTCCAAGCTTTTGTTTAATGACAATATTTAAACCAACTTCAACAAATTCGGAATTTTATCGCAGAAGTGCATATTATGTAATTCTACATGGTGCTGAATGCGTGCACACTAACTATGCACGAAATTCGAACATTTAATGTAGCAGTAATATATACGAGCACGCTTAGCATTTGCAAAAGATGAAACGGCAAAACCTTGACAGCATTAATACTAAAATAAGGAATTTTAGCTCTAATAATGCTGCCATAACTGCGATTGCTGAAAACATGGCAAAAAAGAGGACAAACTTTTAACGCTGATCTTCGGCCTCAGTACGAGTTTGCTCAAGAACATGCGACATGTCCCAGAGATAGAGATATCACCTCATTCTAATTTATAACATCTCCAATGTAGAATTTGCAAGAATGGCTGTGGATTTAAAACACACTCACTGAATAATATAACTGCTAAAGCGTTGTTCTTGAGGTGCTTGAGGACATGTTCATCTATTAACGTGGAACAGACTGAACCGCAACCACACCCATGAAAGAGGACAAGAAACAACCAATGAATGCTGTTCCAAACTGGTAGCATAGCAGCCCTGGATCATTGACACAGACTTTTTTATACTTTGACTGTCTACTGAAACCTCCATGCAAATAAAGTATGTGAAACTTGGTCATTTACTATCCATACCCTTCAAGAAGCGCACAAACAACTACAAAAGATGCTTACCTGTAGTCAAAGAACAACTCCTCACCAGACTGAATGTGCCGTTTTGCAAAAATTCCGATGCGATGGTCTCCATTCACCATCATCACTTTGGCATAACAGTTTGGGTTAATGGAATGGTTGGCAAACCGAATCTTATTGCCCTTACGAGTGGCATCCACAACAAAATCTACAAGAAGAAAGCATCATTGCAGCCGTCAACATCCATGCAAAGGCAATTAAAGTCCAACTTGTCCTTACCATTGTTCAGGTTGAAGAGAAAGCTGCACATGTACTTGTCATACACTTTTCCTCTACGATCGGCTTCATCTTGTGAAATGATCTAGGATTAAAGTTACAAGCCAAATTAGGTGTGCTATGACTGCAGCAAAAACCATGCATGAAAAAAGCAGCACATCCATTGTTTTCTCTGGCTACACCAAATTCCACTGGGAACAGTATATATAACATGCACTCAAATGGTAGTGAATACAATCAGTCTTAATCTCAGACAGGTGCCTTAGATGAATGGCCTTAATATATCGTGATCAACTCACTGTGCTAATTAGTGCACAATTAACATTACTGCAGGAACAACACAACAATCTACAAACAGAGTATTCATGTGTAGGTTAAAGGAATGCAATTAAATGAGAAGGCTAAACAGTATAACATTCCTTAGTGTAGAGTCTTAAGGTTGTGTTATTGACTCAACAGCCAGAGCTCTACCACACAACAGTGTTAACCTTACGTAAATATCACCTAATATGTCCAATGTATTTGCTTTCATCAATGTCCTTTTGGGTTTTCTCATACTACTAATGTCTGAGTTTTACCACACACAAATGGACATGCTAATGTTTTCTTTGTTTTTTTTTACACTGTCTTTCAATCAGAAGTTTGCGTGGTTACCTCATTGGGATATATTTGAGATGATAAACCATAAAAGTAATAAATTGTTGTAGTTGTATTTTCTCAAATTATAAAGGCAACATAATTTTGTAGCGGCAAACATTCTAGCAGATCAGCATGCATTTCTGCTACATCAATAAGTTTCTCCAGTGGACTAACTATTAAGGGGTAACAACCAGCTGTGATACTTACCTCTCCACAGTACTCAGATATGAATTCATTTTTTTGAGCTGTCTCCTTCAGGAATATTCCCCAGCCAGCAACATCAGATGGTGCCAGCAGCAGGTGCTGAAAATGTGACTTGTTCTCAAATCAGCATCTTGAAAAGTGGTGTCTATAGCTTACCTTTCTCAGGCCCCTCTGCACACTCACATTCTTACAGGAGATGTTTTGAACATCAAACTGATCTGTATGAAGAGAAAATTGTGGCACCACATGCGTAATCAAATAAGGGTATTTACCAATACCCAAATAACTTCCACTAAAATATCCTGATGGCTGCAGTGAGGTGAGGCATGCTTATACAAATATGCATTTGCACTAAAAGGCGTGAGGAACAAAGGCAGAGATGAGGACACCTTGTGCTGCTTATCCTGCATCCTGTTGTTAAAGGGACACTAAAAAGCAACACTAAATCAGTTCTGATTGGTGGAGAATTCTTTTGAGATCCTATTTTCATTTTTCTTGTGGAAGAAGACTGGCCACAAGCTCTCGTTATTTAAGTACAAAAGCCAATCGCAAGCGAGGTGGTGCTGATATTTGTTACAGTGTGTGCTGACATAGCTGGAGGGAACCTTTTGCTTGGCCTGGTTTCATTACACTGGCTTAGCTTGCAAGCATTGCCAAAAACAGAGGTGGACAAGGAAACACTGCCTGCAAAGTACTTGCCAAATGGCTCTTTCCTAGAGCAAAGTCTCTCCCAAGTGCACATAGGAGACAGGCTTTAGAGATGGAATGTCATTTCCGCACGGCGGGGCGGAAATGAAATTTCCGCACACCAAATATTTCACTTTCATGCTTGTGAATGCAGGATTCTGTATGCGTCCCTTCCACACCATGACTTTTTATATTATTTTTAATTCGATTATGGCACACAGTCAAGCAACCACCTAGGATTTGAATCGTACACCAAAGAATACTGCAGTGATAAGAGCTTGGAGTGTGTTGATGCAACTTGCGTATTCTGGTGAACTTTTATTTTTTGAAGCCTCAGAGATATAAAAATAGCAAAACCACCATTTTTATGAAAATGAAATGGAACCTAATTAACTGAATGCCAGCACAGTCAACAAAGCATGACTATATTAATGAATTGCAAGGAAGTTATTGACTCATGGCTTGCAGTAGTCCACGCCAGCCCTGAGCAAGACACCAGCCATCTCAGCTCCGCATTTTACAAAGAAACTGAAAATCTGGACCTCGAGATAATGGTGGATTAGTAACCTATATGACACAGTCTACAGTTTACAACGGAAAGTTCAGCAACCTGGTAGGTATCTATGCTACTGAAATGTAGGCATGCAAACAGACACTAGCAGGAACGAAAAGGACAACACAAATGTCAAGTATTAACTGAGAGCAAGAAGAAAGTCATGGGTATACCTGACATTCCCTGTCTGTCACAATGAATTAATAAAGTAGAGTGTTTATATGGGGTCAAAGTTGTGTTCACTGCTGACAATAAGTTGGGAAAGTTATGCACGTCCAGAGAAAGAAAAACCAATTTAACTGCAAGAAAAGACCCCACAGGTGTTTTTTTAACAAAAACAAGTTCTCAAAATGCCATATGTGCACAACTTATAAAGTTCCTTTTATATGCAGAAACGAGAAGAAAGGAGGTTAATCAGAGGGCCCGACATTTATTAGTCATATTATAAGAAGCCAACAAACACTGACACCAAGGACAACATAGGGGAAATTACTTGTGCTTAATAAATGAAATAAAGAAACGATAAATTAATGGAGATGAAAGTGGATTAAAAAACAACTTGCCGCAGGTGGAAACCGAACCTTCGGTTCCCACCTGATGAGGAACGATCCCACAACCTCTGCAATGACACAGTGGTGTATTCTAAGGTTTTGTGTCTCTTAATTTGGCCCGCAGGATAATTGAATCAATTGTTGGTCCTGTCAAGCTAGAATTATTAGAAACTTGCTATATCAGTATTTATTTGGTGAAAAAACAAATAGATTTATTAGCAGAGAAAATGAAAGCCAAACTGCCTTTTTTAAATTTCACAGATAAACAATTATGTTAATGACTTCTGTTGTCACAACTTTCGTGTATTTCAGCCACCCTGTGAACAAAGAGCTTATCAAAGTTGTGAGCTTGATTCATTGCTATTTTTTTATGCAATGTAATCCATTCTCGCAAATAAAAAGTTGCAGTTTCACTCTAAAGGCGAAGCATCGATTGCGATAGCAAAGGATTAGACAGCTATACAAAGTAAGGATAGTAGTTTTATCGGCTGTACAAATGTGTAAACATTTGCTGACTGACTAAATTAACAAGAATTGTGTCACGCACGCAGAAGCAAACATGCACAGATCTCACTCGATGACCGCGGACACTCGCTGTCAAAACACTGGTGTGAGGAAGCATGGCAGCAGCAGCAAGTGGGTTGACCTTTGTGCTGCCTTTCGCTTCAACGCAAACTAAGCAGCAAGAACACAGCACACATGAAGCAATCAGCACTCGGTGCACTCTGTCCCCGTTGGGGATTGCTTTCAAGATAGGGCCCGCTCGGCTGTGCCATCCGCGGCTACCGCCGGAGTAGAACACTCCCCTCCCCTCCCTGGTGCCTTCCACCAGGGAGGGGGTGTACAGCGCACTTCCTTCCTGCCTTCCTCCTATGCGTGTGCGAAATCGAGCCACCATCGTCGCCTCACCCTCCCATGCTTTCACTGGCACATACAGCATATGGCACGTGGCTGAGATGTTATTGCACTTGGACTTTATGCGGAACATCATGGCGATGCTCATGGCAGGAATGCACCTGGAGTGTTTATACAATTGCTATCGCAATAAAAATTACTGAGGCTATGCAGATGCTACCAAAACCTATGATGTTGCAAGGGCTTTGTGCAGGAATTTCAAGGTGGTGACAGCAGCAATCTCCATCCTTTGTGGCTATCAATACCTCTAATCAAAGAAGCACTGATGCCGGTGTAATTCAAAAAGCGTATTTCACAAAACTAGCCTAACTTAATAATTTTATTTAGTGTCCACTTAACACTGCATGGCTAAAACAGAAACCACAGCTTACTCTGGGCAAAATTTAGAGCACTTCTCTTCCCAAGAAACTGGCAAAAAGTTGCATACAGTCTATGCTCGTTACAACAGACCTGCGTACAATAGACTTTCGAATATAATGGACCATATTTCAGCCTTAGTTTGTTCTATCTATTTTATTAATGCAACGAAGTTCACTTTTAACGAACTGCGCTACAACGGACTACTGGCTACAGCAGACGAAATTAGTGGCAATTTTCGTCAAAACTGGGCGTATAAAACAGACTTTTGCCGTGTTGGCAACCGACTTGCGAGGGTCAGCCAATGATCGTGGCTCAATATCTTGCGCACGAGGGAGGAAGGAAAGCGGGGTGGAAGCGCGCCGTCTTTCGCTTGCAAGGCACGAGGGGGGGGGGGGGGGGGGAGGCAATGTCTACAGTGAAAGGATATTTACTAAGGCATAATTACTGAACAGCATCACACTGTCATCAGATACAAATGGTACTTGAAAAGCAGTGAAAAAATTTCAAGCTTGAAATGTTTCCGTTTATTTTTTTGTATGTAATAAGCACGCATCTCTAACTGAATATCACTTGCCGAAGTTGCCAAGAAAATGTTTTATAACATGATTCTACAGACCATGCGGGTGGCTGACTTCAAATTGCAGGTCCTTGCAGCATTGACATAAACTCTACTTGTTCTGTGGCTCTTAGGCTCCCTGTCATGCTTTGCGAAAACAATTGACATCATTGACCGGGATGCTAACGTTTGCACAGCACAATGAGAGAAGACAGTGCTTCTTTGCTAAGCTGCTTGCCTGCTTGTTTCTGGCTCATTGCTTCCGATGTGTGCTATCAAGAATGACATTAGCATGCACTGCAGATATCACAGCATTCCACCAGCTTCACTGCATGGGGCACCAACATCCACTGTGGGTCCAAGTTCGCTCATGGCAGCAAACACAAAAAATGCAAGCCAAGGAGATGCAGCCGCAAGCTCATTTCATTTTACGGTGGCTTGTTAACAGAAAGCTGTATGGGCTGCTTTTAGCTGCACCCCATGGTGAGAGGGCAATGTAAATCCTCTTGGCATAAGCATACTGCTATAGCTGCCCCGAATCTATCAAGACATGTAAATACAGTTCAGACATGTTATGACGAATTCATATTCTGCGCAAAAATGCTTTCACTACATCCAATATCCGTTATAAGCACACAGACTGCGTAGATGGATCTAAGCACACTATTTGGATCTTGAACATCCTTCCTTCATAAATACACTTTAAGTTTTTGCCTGATTTGTGTTGTAATATTTTTCCTTCTATTTCTCTTTTTCTTCATTTTTTCTTAATTAACGATGCTTCAGGAAGGAATCAACAGGCTTCCCATAGGACACAGGGAGAAAACATGTTCTGCATAATGAATGTCTCGCAAAACCAACCCCACCACAGAACAAGTTCGCTTTGTTCTTCGAGGCACAACTGTAACTGTAGTTTTTGCCGCTTCTTGTGATTGGATAGCAAGTACTTGGAAAGTCTTGGTAACCCACAAGGGATGGAATCATTTTTCAATGCCCATGCAGCAATATTCAATATCAACAACTTTGTCATTGTATGTTGCACGGATTGTATGATTTTCCCAGGAGTTTGTCTGTACAGGGAACATAGTTCTTTCCAATTTTGCATACCACTACAGATAAGATGGCAGGGAAAACATGCCTCTTCTAGTTAATCCTACTTTCTGGTACAGTTTAATACGGAACACATCAGCATATTGCTGTTAAGCTCTACTGCATTTCATTTAACAGCGCAGAAGTGCTATGCATGACTGCAGAATAATACACATGTGGAAGCTTTCCTTTGGTCGCTCACGCCACAAAACAGATAATATGATTTATGTGTTCGTCTGTTAGATTTTTGTGTACAACACTCTTGGAGTCGAACATGTGCACAGGAAGAGCTAAATAACAAACACACTGTAAAAGAAAATGCAGCCACTAAAAGCAACTATATCTTCAAAGATGCACAGACAGTGGTGTGGAGCAGAACATCATTCACACAGTGCAAACTCTGATTGCAGAGCCCTCACAGTACCTAGGAGCACCACATGCCTGCCTCACAACACCGCTGTGGGGAAGTGTAGCCTCCACTAAAGGGAGTTCTGGAAAAGGACCCATGCGTGGCAAGGCCACCTTTATTGTGAATTATGCCGCCGCACAGGTACCGAAGTGGGTGAATTGGTACTGCGGCCATGCATTCACTGTAACCAAATGGCTAAGTGTTGTCGTGTCTTTTGAAGGTCGTCTTGCTTTTGTTCGCAATAAGCATGGTCCTACTGTATTACTACCAAATTTTTGAAAAGGACCTAATAATACTGAAGATATAATGAGCAGAAACTCTTCCCATTCCTCCTCAAGGATTAGCCAAGAGTGGCAGATAATTTTGTGCGTGATGACATTAGGAAATTTGGAGGCATAGGACGAAGTCAGCTGATGCAAGCTGGGTTAACCCCTGGAGACTGCTTACAGAAGCATTCATTCTCTAATGGAAATAAATAAGTAGATGATCATGGCACCTACTGGGAAGGAGACCAGAGAAAACACTAAACTCAGCGCAGCCAGTTACAAGATGACAGTTACATGGCTGAAGACATGGCCACTGCTATAGCATTTCCGCAAATCACAAATTGTTGTAATATCTCGCACTATTTTCAGAAACAACAGACATTAAACATTACATCTTTGTTGTAAACACATACCCTTAAGTGTGCGAAGCAAACACAGTAAAAATAAAATATGAGATCTACCATTTTTCACAGATCGCACATTACAGTTCAATGTCAGTGCTCGTGCCCAGTGGCTACTGGATTAATTGGAATTAGCATAATGGTACTGGAACATTAAAGGAATGCTATACAGAAACACTACATCAGGGGAGACTGATAAAGTATTCTTTGAAAATTCTATTTTCTTTAATTTCCGATAGTACATTGATTATTACCAAGAAAATTAAAGTGAAGGTTCTTCTTTTCTTTAATTTCTCGCTGAAACCCCAGCACCGGTATGTCAGTGTGACATCACAGATTTCAAAGTATTTTTTCATATTTGGGCTATATTGGCTCAGTAAAAGTTTCAGAAACTTGTCGTGCTCATTCTTTGGCTCCTTTAGAACACAATGTAGTCTATTTTTACTGATAAACAATTAACTAGGCCCTAGCAGATGCTGCCAAAATCCATGACCTCACAGCTAGCTGGTGTGACAAATTCAAGGCAACGTCACCACAAGTCTTTCCTTTTTTGTCCCATTTCTGTCTTACTAAGCCTCTTCTCGCGATAAGAGTGGCATTCTTGTTATTGAAAAAGGGTAATTTACCAACACAGGTGAAATAATTTTGCTTTTTAGTGTCCCTTAAAAGGATGTAGCCTTCCGAATTTAGAAAACGCACCGGCTCCGCAAGTCTGGCACAGGTCAGGGTCACACTCTCGCACTGCCAGGTAACAGGGACATTGCTTGGTGTTGCACTGTGCCTTGCAGCGGCACCCTGGGAATCGCTGCTGACCTGTAAGTGTATCCAACAAACAAGAATTTATGTTAGAAAACACACATTTTAAGATGTTTTATAATTCTGTCAGTACAGAATTAATGAAACAGGTTGTTTAAGCATGCTATCCTGGGTCTCAAACCGAAAAGAGCCAGTTCAGTTCGGGTTCAGAGCTCTAATTTCTTTCCAATTCAGTGAAATATAAAAAATTATGACGGTTTGCCACAGTAAACTTTATCTTGCCCTATGGTGATATACTGCACAGTGCTACCGACTTGTGGGGCATACATGAGTTTTGGCAGGAGGTGAAAGAAATGCTTTCTCTGGCAGATGGGAGGCCAAAATCAATGTTTTGTACATGAGTATCAATGAAGTTTAAGGTTGTATGCAAATGCAAAAAAAGTGCATTCACATTGTTCACAACCTCTCAATGTAGGAACGTACTTCTGCATACTTTCACCAGGATCATGTATTGGATTTCTAGTCTTTATTTAAAAAAAATGACCTGAAAAGGCATTTTTAAAATTTAGAAGTGACCGCGAGAATTTTTTTTTTTCATACACCAATACCACGACTAAATGAACTTTAAGAGCTAGGAACTGTGTTGAGGTGAAAAACAGAACTACATAATTACGGCACTAATCATCTCTCTGTGCACTCAGAAGAAGATTGAGGCTGTATTTCTCAGAATAGTTATTTCTAAATGCGATATTTTTGTTCTCTTTTATTATTTTTCTTTTGCTTCGCCTTGTCAGCGCCCAAAATTGCCGGTTACATAAAGAAAGCCATCTCAGGTAGTGTCATCATGAGAGTGTGCGGCATGCAATGCAACGTCTTGACGCTTCCCACTCCTGTGCTCCCCCTTTCCTATGTTTCCTTTTATTGTCATTCATACCGAGTCCATACAAAGCAGAAGAAATTTATAGGGGTTTTTGAATAGCAAAATTCTCTAATCGAATCGAATATGAGTGCTATTTGAGAAAACCGACTCTTGAGTATCAAATCAAATCCGTAACAAAAAGCTTGTTTACATTATTTGATACCTGTGCACCGTGATACAGTTCGATCACCATATGGTTTATGAAAACAATACTAGTGAAAAAAAGGAACAGGACGTCCCAAATGCAGCTAGTAGAGTGTAGTGGTTGTTGAAAGAGCAAATTACAGCACTGTGCATCGTTTTAAAGGAATCCAAACATGGTGCAATTGGTCAGTTAATAAATTGATTTGTCTAAATCGAAGTAGCTGCCTAAGACTAGACAACTCAATGGCTGGTAAATATTGTGCATAAGTGACCTCTTTCATGTGTTAGTTCAGGAACTCAATCATCTGTGCAACAACAGCGGTCCTGCTAAGCCAGAATTATTTGAACAAGTCTTTATTTGCGTCAGTCTTTCTCCCTGTAGACTGCAAGAACTGTTGTTTTTCCCTTGCAGTATTAGAACAAAATGGATATTCAACAACTTTGAATAGTGAATTCTCGAATCGGGCATGAATAGAATACACATCCATACTTCAGGGTGTGCACGAAACACACTGACAATGGGAGGACTAGATGACACGTTGTGCTAGTGTTGTGAAGTCCTTCCTTTATCCGTGTGTTTTGTGTGCAACCGAAAATTTGACGCAGCACCTCTACCACTTCTACGGAACTTCTTTATTATAGAAGATTCCGAGCCATGAAGACTATGAGCCGGGACGGCTCATGACGATGATGTGTAGAGATAAAGATGATGCAAATATTGCGCCCACAGTAGGAACCAACTCACTCAGCTTTCAGTTCTTCTGCCAAATAGAACAGCTAAGACTATTTTGATTTGTATTAAAAATTTCGAATATTTGCACAACCCTAGAATAACATATTCTTCCAAGATGTGTAAGCACATGATGTATAAGACTTATTAACAGAAATTGCATTTTTTTGTAGACTTTTTTCTTTGTACACTTTCTACAGCATATTTTTTTTACACCTGCTCGAAGCACAATGTGCCGCGCTTGGATAAACTTCTCGTGTTGCTGCAATTGCCACAATTTTAGCTATGGCTTTTTTGAAAATGAGCTGTTGAAAACCAGCTGAGGCACCTTGATAAGGATGAATAAAAACTTTTTCTCTACAACACACATTTTTTTAATAAATTGCGCAGATACGAAGAAATTTTCATGTCAATAAAAAGACATAGTTACCATATTTACATTGATATAGGTTGAACACGAATATAGGCTGACCTCTATATACTGAACTCGCCTAGAAGTAAAACATAATTTGAATATTGGTCGACCCATGCAGTTTTAGAAGAACAAGCAACTTTTAACATGAAACACCTTTATTTACCACAAGCTCAGCTACTAAATCTCACTAGTTGATGCCAGAAGCTACATCCTCATCAGAAATCACATTACATCTAGCGGAGCATTATTTTAATAGTGGTAGTACACCTTTGTTTGTGGACACAAACATCCTTTCAAGACACAAATGCCATACTACATGTGAAATAATTGAGACCTTTCAGATTAAAAGATTAGGAGAGACTTGCATTAGCCAGGCATCAATATCACTTTGTAAAGCAATGAACAGGGCTAGTTGGTGGCGCAATACAATCATGATTAACAGCACTGTTAGACAGTGAATTTGAATATCTTCTCAGCATGTGCATCCATCCCAAGTAGTGCCTTTTCTTTATTAGTTTTTATGGGTTCCCTAATTTCTGATAAGTTTATCTGTTTACTGACAATCTTTAGACCATGTGATGTTTCTTTGCTTCGGTTTTTGCAATCAATTATATGTTTTTATTGTTTCAATAAAGATTCAGTTGAAAGTTAGAGCTCATCCTGCCTGTTTCTAGTCTTTGTCTATGTCCCTTCACGCTAATAACTAGTGAGAGTTACTACTGGACTGGTGGTGAGCAAAGTGTGTCATATGACACAGCACAGATTCACCTTGTATTACACAAGTTACAACTCTAAACTCGTAGTCTGTGGCAAACAAAGAAGCCAGCCAGGGACATTTTTACTGCATTTTTTTAAAATATAAAAGCAGGTCAGGACAGTGATTCTTCTGAACCATGAACAAGAACAGTTTTCACTAAACACTGCGAAAACCTTTTTTTACGAAACTGCACTTGGCGCAGCCTTGCACTCACTAAACGTGGTCAGAAATGTTAAAATCACACATATTGTGCCCCGGGGATGATTTGCAGAAACCGAAGGAGGTTGTACTTTGCTTGGAGGTGCCAAATGTGCATTTAACCATGGTCCGCAATGAAAGCACATTACCCGTACCATTCACAGCCATTGTTACTGGGCACTGAGAAGGTGATGGCGTCCATTAGTGATCACAGTGTCATTATTACAGGAAGCTGTGCTGATGAACTCTGTTTTTATATTTTTCCATGTCAATGACAGTCTTTTTGCTCCCCGTGTGTACTGCTGCCATGTGCATTTCACATTTTATTTCGTACTACCAGTGGCGAGCTGCCCTAACGGCCGAAGTGGGGGCTTCAGCAGAAAAGGTGATACTGCAGTGCCCATGAAGCAATGTTTCGGCAGCAACACACAACCGGCATGGCTGAGTTCAGAAGTGCAAGCGTCCCTGCCAAGGTGGCCATACCTAGTCACCAGCACAAACCTATGTCTATTCCCATACTTGCACATAATGCAACTCAGGAGTCGCAATGAACCATTTATTTATCGATAACTCATTTGGTACCCTATATTTGAGCCATTTCATGCTGAACCGGTAACCTTTATTCCTTTCGGTTTAAATTTAGTTCAGGTTCAGGCACGTTATAAAAATACCAGTTTGGGTTCAGGTACAGTTTTCGGTTTGACACATTGATGCTATCATGCTTTAGGTAGCCATGCAGACTGTTAAAGCTTTAAACAATGAGTATGAGATGCTAACAGTATTTTTAAGTAAATGTAGAAGCACCATTCATAATTACTGCATTGGCTATATGATGTATGCACATCAGGCCTATTTTCATATTTGCATATTCAGACACTCCCATGCTGTACATCCCTGCACTTATATAAACCAGCCGTTTAATATAGGAGAAGGTATGAGGTGAATACGTACAGTCCGAGTTGCAGTGGCAGAATTTTTCACAAAAGTTCTGCGCCATGACACAGGGACAGTTCTGGTCACAAGCTTGGCCTGGGTGGTTGCACGGAGTATAGTTGTACACGTGATTAGAGGAACTGTCCTTTTTCAGTTGGATCTTGCGACAGTGCATGGACCACAGCCGGTGTTTTTTCTTCTTCTTACGAGGTGGCGTGCTGTCATGTACATGCTCTTCAGGTGGAAGATCTGCAAGTTCTCGCTGTGCAAAGGCATATACCTGAAAAAATGTTACTGTAGCTTTAACTAGTGACAGGTACATGCTTCATACCTTAAGCCTTTAGAAATGACAGAGGCAAGATCTCCGGCTGTAATGATGCCACACACAAACGAAATGTAAACCTATGGTTCACATATGACGACAGCTGTCTGTACAAGTTCCAAACGAAGCCATAGGTGGTTTGGAGTGAAGCCCATTTTGTTTTTTGCCATGTGTTTCCACCCTATTGCTAAAAAAGTTTACACAAAATACATTTTTTTTTTCTTTGATTAATTATGCTTATTCTCAATGCATTTTGTACATCTACATAGAAAATAAACGTTCCTTTTGGGTATCTATATGTACTGTCATTAAAGGGTTAACACAAGCATAACATTTTTTTTTCTTCTTTCAAGAGCGAGTTGTTGCTGCAGTTATTAGCTCTTGGAAATGGCAGCCCCACACTATCCTTACCATAAACAGGGCCAGCAATATTATTTTCTGACTTATTCATAAGTAATTGTGGTTCTAAGAAACCGTATAGCCTGGTTGTTACAGCGTATCGATTTTTATGTGTAGGATGATGTAGGTGAGGTTAAACTATGCTTCACACTCAACTTATGAATTTTCCTGCTTTTACACTTAACATTGGTCATCTCTCTCTCTCTGTCTCTTTTGATGAATTATGGCCACTTGGGTGGCAGCTGATGACTTGGACCACTATGGTACTCTTTAGGCATAGACGTGGCACCTAATGTGATCAGACAAGACCACCTCGTCCTGAATAGTCGTAACATGTGACATACTGGATACCTATCAAGTAAGAAGCGCAACAGCTGTGCAGACAAAAAGTGCTCATTGAGGTTCAAAGAAGGGGCGGGGCGGGGGTGGGGGGGGGTGAGTTCCCTCTGCGCATGCCTGGACTATTCCATGGCAGTGGAGGAGCCATAATTACTCAGTATTCCCAGCTGGTCCCTTCCTTAGTACTGAACGAGCACAATACTGCTTAGCTTCAATGATCTGTTGAGAACTGGTGTTTTAAGGATAATATGGCTGATGGGAGCCATCTTGGCACCAATTACCTTGAATTTTTTCTGTGACTTTACTCCTCTCCCGCTTCAATGATCTGTTGAGAACTGGTGTTTTAAGGATAATATGGCTGATGGGAGCCATCTTGGCACCAATTACCTTGAATTTTTTCTGTGACTTTACTCCTCTCCCGAAGACGTATTCTGCGACGATCGCTTTTGGCGACAGTTTCGCCTCGGCGATAGTATCACCGAAGTGGAACGTCGCAGAATACCTCACGAAATAATCAGGAAACAAAAAGTTCTACAAACTAACATTCGCATCAGTGTCCATTGTAAATAGCCTCTGTTGTGATGGCAAGATACACATAAGATATACCCACAGACTTGTCATTTTCTCATGCTCTTCACACATCCTTCAGTCCACACCAAGAACTTTTTTTTTCCAGTGACAATAATGTGAATTTCAGCAAATATAATCTATTTTGATATAGTAGAGAAGTACCGTATTTATTCGAATCTAACCTGATCTCGATTCTAAGCCGAACTCCGAAATTCAGAAGGGCGGAAAATAAAAACTTTCCTCGTATGCAAGCCGACTGAGAACTCTAAACAGCAGCTTAAGGAAAATAGCTTTATAAACAGTATCCAATGCCAGCCATGGAATTGTCCCGGCTGACTCGCCGTCGACTTCGCTGGGCTCATTGTTTTCATTGTCGTTGCTGTCTTTTTCATACAATGCACAACCTTCGGTGCCATCAAGTGCACTCAAAATGCACGCCTAATTAGGCCTTTTGGGATGTCATCCCAGACTGCGTCAATTTTGTTTTATCCAACGATGCACATTTGCCTTGTCCACGCTGGTTTCCACTGGCTTAGAGGTTAGATGACTGCGCAGCCGTCAGCACAACTTTTCAGTTGAATGCAATATAAGAATGGCACTGCTTGCTCAGTGCCATAGCACCAATGTCTGGCTATAAGCGAATGTCAAAGAAAAACAGTAAAAAAAATTCACAAGCCTGCGCGCCCGCACACCACGGACTCAAAGTGGTCAAAATGGCGTCCTTTCTACGGTGCCTTGATCAGCTGCCCAGCAGATTGCGATGGCTACAATGTCTTTTCATGGTGGCCTGAGAGGAGTGGCATTTTTTCATTTTAATGGCTCTTAACAAAATCCTCTAGTCTAAGCCAACCCTGGAGCTTTGTAACTTAGGTTTTTTAAAGAAATACCTGCTTAGATTAAAATAACTACAGTATTACACATGCAAGAACAAGCACTATACATTACGGGTAAACAGTGTGAAAAAATATAAAGATCAAAGAAAGACTCGACAGGTGCTTCCAGTCCAGTCTTAATTTCTTGTCATTTTTTTCGTGCTGTTTTCCCCGAACGAAGCCATACCAACAGGCTCAAAATAATTTAAAGCACTATCCAAAATCACTTTTCACAGTTTTCAGACTTGATTGCTATCCCCATCGTTAACAAAGATTTTTAGTTTTGGCACTACTACAAACGCATCAGATATTAACTAATTATGGCTCACTTGTGCACAGGTCTTGGTAAGGATGAGTGTAGCAAGTGCACAGTAGTTGCCATAAAAAACTCGCCAAAGAACACGGAAAAGTGATTGCTCAGCTCCAGACCACTCTTCCTGAAGTTCCTCTTGTGATGGCTGCACTACAGGTTCAAGTGATGCAAGTAGACGAGCCGCTTTGCCTTCGAATGATTTCCCTATAAGAGAACGTTGCTGGATTGGTTAAGAAAAGTAGCACAACACTAACATCATGCAATGGTAATTGTAATCAACCCAACGTTAGCGACTCTGTACTGTGCATGTGCTTTAGGAGGTAGTTCTGTGCATTTCTGAAAACTAGAGGTGTGCAAATAATTGAATATTACCAAATCAAATCAAATAGTGAATGTTTGAACAATATGATTTGCGAATTGAATATTTACTACTTGATTTTTTAAATATTAGGACTATTCAGAGAAACACCCAGAGTAGTCAGTGCCTTAATGTGCGCTGCCTTTCCACGGTGCATGGTCTCAGATGGTACAAGGTTGATTGGTCGGCAGCACCGATCAAACTGATAACGCAATGCCAACAAAGGGAACAGTGACATAAGCAGTGCTCATTTCAGAAAGTGCAAAAGCATCTGCGAACATTCAGCCAATTAGCCGCCAGAAGGCACGCAAATCCTGTCAGATATGCATGTTCACACACATATATTCCTGCAGTTCGGAGCCTTCTGTCCACACACATTTAGTTTAAACGTATAGATGAACTTAATACGCATGACAGCGGGCCCGAACGCAGTTTCAACAGCAGTCAGTCAGGCCATTAGGTCTAATCGGTGCTGCTTCATTGGGCGTAGGTGACAAAAGTTCCAGCTTGATGTCAAATCAACTCATATCTATTCACAACATCCACACAGCATTTGAAAAGGCAACAAACCGCCTCGCCAACAAAAGCGACTATACAGGATGGCACCGAGGTTGTTCACGGCCTCCATCTTTGCGACACACCGCACAAAGGCCTCTCGTTCCCGACACCGTTTGTAGACGAACGTCCATCTCAGTCTTTCTTTTGTAGCTTTCAACAAGCCCTCACAAGTTTAGCTTTAGGTTTATACAGTGTTCGCAAAAGTGTGCACCAACCACCTAGCTTCAGACATCTGCATGGATGGACACTGAGGGAATGCTGTGGGGGGAGGGGTTGCCTTGCAGAATTTGCCATGGCCCTCTTGATTTTGAGGCCCTTTGACAGGAGGCAAATGACGCTGACCAAGGCAATGAAAAGGTCCCTGCTTGTTCCAGTCTGCACGACCATGGTCGAATCGTACAGCACCAACGATGGCTACATGCTAAGCGACGATTGAGCCACGTGATGCATGGTTTGTGCTTTCGTCTGTCACACCGATTAATATGCAAAACCCATGTCCCCATAAAACTAGGAGAAGCCTTCAATATTTTGGAGGACAACTGGAAAAGAAAATTTGTTATGCAATAAAGGATTGGCATACCACAGAGGTCTACTATGAAACTAAAAATTTCATAGGACATTCAGTACAAAACTTCACAACTTCAGCTTCATAGGGCAATCTATTCTATTCATTCTATTCAACAGATGTTCAATTGATTAAAAAATATAGATACCGTATTTACTCGAGCCTGACGTGCAGCTTTTTCCCGATAAAACGGGTCCAAAAATTGCATGAGCATTAGAATAGAGTATGACCCTAAATCCGCGTTACCATATCACCAACAGCATTAGAAAAATGGCCTCCTTGTACGCACTTCTAGTCTCGCTGCCGTAGCTTCCTCCATGTGCATACTTCAAAGTTGTACGTGTAACCAGGCGCTGGTGTCTACCGCCTGTCTTCCCGTTTTCTGCATTTATTCAATCAGCATGGAAGCGCCGACTGCGAAGACGTGTTGAGTCCACCATGATGACGCATTTAAAAGGATAGTTATCACATGCGCGGAGACGGATGGAAATCGGGCCGCATCACAGGTGTTCGGAGTTCCTGAAACTTGCATGCCGGACAGACGCAAAGAGAAGGAGGATATTTTCGCCAGCAAAGCAATAAGGAAGGGTTTCAGTGGACCGAAGCAGAGCTGCTTTGCCAAAATAGAAGAGCTGCTCGCGGAATACGTGCAAGAGCAGGGAGTGGCACAGCGGCCTGTGAGGACTGATCTGCTCAAAGTACGGGCGATGCAGTTAGCCCTACAGAAAGGGCTAATGTGGAGTGACTTCAAAGCGAGCAAGTGCTGGCTATCAAATATTATGAAAAAAAAAGGGCTTTTCTCTTCTAAGGTGGAGAGGGATATGCCAAAAATTGCCCGAAGAATATGAAGAGAAATTACACAGTCTTCAGCGGTACGTTTTGAAGTTGCGCCATTGAAACGGCTACCACTTCGGACGGATTGGAAATGCCAATCAGACGCCTCTGTACTTTGACAAGCCTGCCACCACAACCGTTGAAAAGAAGGGGGGCAAAGCAAGTGCGCGTTTTGTCTTCCGGCAATGAAAGAACTAGTCACCACAATGCTTTGCACTGCAGATGGACACAAGCTACCCTCGTATCTTATCTTCAGACGAAAGACATTCCCGAAAGGAATAGTGTTTTCGAGTGGTGTGATTGTGCGCACTAATGAAAAAGGTTGAATGATCACGGACTTGGTCGCTGACTGAATTGATAACGTTTGGCGGAAGAGACCCGGCGGCAGTTTGGGTCTAAAGCTTGTGCTCGATGCATTCAGGTGCCACCTTGAGCAGCACATCAGGGACAAGCTGGCTGCATGCAACACCGACCTTGTCATGATACCCGGCGGCATGACATCGCAGCTCCAGCCGCTCAATGTTTGTTTGAACAAGCCAGTGAAATATAGGATTCGGGCACTCTACGCCGAATGGGTTGTCAGTGGCTGCCACAAATTCACGCCCGCCAGTAAAATGAAGTGTGCCTCGCTGCAGGACTTTGCTGGATGGGTGAAAGATGCATGGTGCACGATCCCAGCTGCCATGGTCAACAAGGTCTTTAAAAAGTGCGGGATTTCGAATGCCATGGATGGCACCGAGGATGAAATTCTTTGGTCTGTTGATAGCGATAAGAATGAATGTGTGGTGTTTAGTGCCGCGAGGGCCAGGTATGGCCAAAGTGCGCCATGCTAGTGTTAATGTTTTCGTAGTGGACTGATGAGTTCTGTGAAGTTAATGTGACGTGGTTGTAAAGGGGCCTAAAAGAGTCGGTGTAAATTGCATGAAATCTACGCGTGATAAGATTATGGCATTGACTAATGACGTGTACTATGAACAGTAAAATGCATTGCAAAAATATGATGCAATATACAAAATATGCGAAATACTAAAACTGCCGAGAGCACTACCGCCTCGCCAGAGCCTTTGAAACACAAGGGCGTAGAGGCATGTGCTATACGAAACAACTATCACAGCGGCATCCTCTGAAGAGAGAAGGCGCTACGAATGTATAGGGCTAATAACATGAAACACAAGATCTTTCAGGAAACCTAGGACTGCATTAGTGTCAAAGAGCGGTTCTGGGCCGAGTAGCATTACAGGATGAACGGGGATGTGCTGCCGGTATGCTAGGAGAAAATGTTTCTTTCTCTCAGACTCGGCTTCCCGACACTCCAGGTGGACGTGGAGGATGGTCAGCCTCTCCCCGCATCTACCACAGGTTGGAGGATCATTTCCAGCGAGTAAAAAGTTATGGGTGTTAAATGTGTGTCCTAATCTGAGACAACAGAATAGGACTTCTGTTTGGCGAGATTTTGTTGCAGAAGGCCAGAAACCTAATTGTGGCTTTATTATGTGCAGCTTATTATTTGTTTCCACGTCCCACAACCGTTGCCAGTAGTTTCGTAGTTTCCTTCGTAAGAAGGGCTTTAGATCTGTGACAGGGACTGCAGCGGTAGGATTAACAGCATGTGATGCAATTGATGTGGCCATCTGGTCCGCCAGAACGTTACCCTCGGTACCCCTATGGCCAGGCACCCAGCATATAATCACATGCTGGTTAGATATATACGCTTTACACAGGACGGAATAGAGTTAATTAATTTCTGGATTTTTGTGCTTACAGAATGACATCAAGGCCTTCACGACACTTAGGGAGTCTGTATATATAACTGCTTTTTGGAGTGTTGATTTCCTTATATGCTTCACAGCTGACAATAGTGCTTAGGCCTCGGCCGTAAAGACACTTGTCTCAGGATGCAGTACATCGGATTCCGAGAAGGATGGCTCGACGGCTGTATAAGACCCGGCATTTGACTTCAAAGCGTCTGTGTAGAACTCTGTGCGTGAGTGCTTATGCTGAAGTTCTAGGAAATGCATTCGTATTTCAACTTCTGGTGCGTGCTTAGTAACTTATAGAAAGGACATGTCACATTCTCCACTCCCAAGGAGGTAACAGCGTGGTTGGATGCTTTAAGCGATGCTCGAGGAGTGTGACATGCATTTCTTCACTAAGCTCCCTCACACGCAGCGAGAAAGGCTGCCTTACAGAGAGACGATTACGGAAAAGTTTAGCACACATCATATCGTTAATGGTATTAAAACATGGATGTTCATGGTTACAGTGTATCTTTAGAAAATATGTGAGGCTGATGTAAGTTCTCTACAGATGCAGTGACCACTCATTTGATTCTGCATATAAGCTTTCAATAGGGCTTGTCCTGAAAGCGCCAGTGGCTACACGGATACCTAGATGGTGGACAGGATCTAGAATCTTTAGTGCGCTCGGAGCGGTAGAGTTATATACGACGGCATCATAGTCCAATCGTGATCGAATTAGGCTCTTATAAACATTCATCAGACACTTCCTGTCGATACCCCATGTAGTGTGGGATAGAACTTTAAGTAAGTTCATTGTCCTTAGACATTTTCCTTTGAGATATTTAATGTGTGGAATGAAAGTCAGCCTATAGTCAAGTATCGCCGTACTGACTCGGTTACAGAGATGATCCAGCAGTGTGAATTAGGAACACTGGAAATGAGAAGAATAAAAAATCGACTAAAACTTTTTTTTCCAGATAATGCAAGGGGCATTAAAAATAAATAAAGAACATTATGTGAAAGCGCCTCTAAAACGTGGTTCACAAAAAAACCATAGCAGGGTACTACAACCTATTAACACACGTACGGATGTATATCGGTATTCCTTTTTTCCTGATGTAATTGAACTATGGAACAAACTGCCAAGTGATGTTGTGGAGAGTGCGAACGTGCAACAATTTGAGCTGGGTGTCGATAAGTTTTTGAGAAATGGTGTACAAATTTTGAATTCTGATTCATGATTGCTCATTGAAGTGCTTATGAAATGTATATGTTCTTCTTCCCTCCCTTAACGACCCTCATTGGAGGGTTAACAGTATGACCAAATAAATAATACCTAGAAATTTATGTTCTTTGTTGATAGGTATTTGTTGTCCACACAGTTGAACACAAGGATCTGGAACCAGGCCTCTCTTTCTTGTAAAAAAGAACACAATAATTTTTGTGGGGGTTGATTTTAAATCCGTTTTTGTCTGCCCACTTGGACACCTTGTTCAAGCCCTGCTGTACCTGTCTCTCGCATACTGCAAGGTTACAGGATTTGAAGCCGATTTGAATGTCATTCACACAGACGGAATAAAAAATGGCAGGTGGTAATGAAGCATGAAGCATGTTCATCTTCACGATAAAGAGCGTGCAACTAAGCACGCCTCCCTGGGGTACACCAGTTTCTTGTGTAAAAGGTCGCGACAATACGTTGCCGAATTTCACGCGGAAGATACGATTTAACAAATAGCTTTTAATTATTTTCAGCATATTTCCACAGATGCCCATTCCCGACAAGTCTCTCAAGATCCCGAACGCCATGTTGTGTCATACGCCTTCTCCATATTAAGGAATATCGATAAGAAAAACTGCTTATGTACAAATGCATCGAGGATACATCCTTCAATGCGCACAAGATGATTTGTTGTCGACCGCCCTTCTCTGGAGTCATACTGATAGGGATCAAGTATATTGTTGAGTTCAAGGAAATGTATGAGTCTGGGATTAACCATTTTTTCAAAAAGCTTACACAGGCAGCTTGTAAGAGCTATCGGGCGATAACTTTCCGCCATGGATGGGTCTTTCCCCTGCTTCAAAACAGGGACCACAATAGCTTCTTTCCATGTGTGCGGAATGTATCCGGCAGCCGAAATAGTGTTGAAGAGTGCGAGTAGTGTAACTTGTGTGTCAGTGTGTAAGTTTTTGATCATGTCATACATGACTCGGTCAGGTCCCGATGCAGTGCTCTTGCATGAAATCAAGGCAGCTCTCAACTCGGCAATACTGAATGGCAGGTTAGACGCTTCATCGTGTCTGCATTTACGTCCGAATGGCTTAAGTTCTTCTATTTCTTTGTATTTAAGGAAAGATTGAGAATAGTGGATTGAGCTCGACTCATTTTCAAAGTGTTCCCCAAGGGAGTTTGCCTTGTCTTGCAAGGTATCCCTTTGGTCATTCACCAGAGGCAACAGATGGATTTGCTGCCCTTTTAGCTTTCTTAAGCCATTCCACACTTTCGCCTCCTGCGTGTATGAATTAATGCCGGAGAGGAACCTCACCCAACTATCTCTCTTTGCCTGACGTCGTGTCCGCCTCCCCTGTGATTTAATTTGTTTAAACTGAATTGGATTTTCGGCATTAGGCGATCTGCGCAATATGCCCCATGCCTTGTTCTGTCTCTTTTGCGCCTCTCTACAATCCTCGTTCCACCAGGGAACATGTCTTCTTAGTGAACCACCATTTGTCTGTGCAATAAACTTCTCGGCTAAATTAATAATAAAAGCGGTACAATATTCAATGGCATCCCCCCACCTATAGTAAAATTATTTATAAAATCTGGTGATAAATAAGATGATTCTTTAAAATGCTCCCAATCCACCGATGCTAATTTCCATCGAGGAATATATGGAGGGTTCTCATGCAGAATTATCAGGTTTAAAATTACAGCAAGGTGGTCACTTCCATACAACTTATTGATCACGAACCATTCTAGGTGAGGCAAAAAAGAAGAATTGATTGCTAGATATATTGCTGAACATGTGTTGTGTTGGACACTGTAATACGTCGGCTACTTCTTATTAAACAGGCAGGCAGTAGTGGTCGGAAGAAAATTTTGAATCAATCGACCTTTCGCGTCGCAGCGCGAATCTCCCCACATCGTGTTGTGGGCATTAAAATCTCCCACAAGTATGTAGGGGTCAGGAAGCTGATCAATTAGGTTATAGAAATCGGTTTTTCTCAGATGGTAGTTAGGTAGTATGTATACAAAACACATAGTGACCAGTTTGTTAAAAAGGATTGCCCGAACTGACACTGCCTCAAGGGGCGTCTGGAGGGTGATCTGTTGACAAGCTACAGATTTGTCCTCAACTATTGCAGCACCACTGGAGGTGTTAGCCTATTTGCAGTCTTTACGATAGATTATGTACTGATGTAGAAAGTTTGTATGGGTTTCAGATGTGTCTCTTGAACACACAGCAACCTTGGATTATGTTTGTGTAATAGTTCTCTAATGTCGTCGAGGTTATGTAGAAGTCCTCGTACATTCCACTGTAGTATTTGTGTTTCCATTATGATAAATGTGTTGGGTGCTGTGTGTTTAAGAGATTAAGATTAGTTCATGGGCCCTTTGGAGGCACCGTGACATGAGTTTTGTCTTTTCTGAAGCGATCGAGAGAGCCTCGCCGCTCCTTAGGCACTGGTGGCGCCGTCTTGCTGGTGGTTGTGCCCATCGCCTTTTGCGAGGTGCTGGACACGCACTCTTCCGAGCGCTTTGTTTGATGTGAAGGCCTCGACACATTGGACGAGGCCTTTGAGACCACCTGCCCGGAGGTGGATGGCCCCTTCTGCTGGGGTGGCGGAGCAGCGCCGCGGGGGCAGATGGCGTAACTGCCGACTCACTGCTTGTTGGTCAGTCAGCCGCCGGAAGCAGCTGTGTCGCTGCCCCCTGACGCGTCACATCGGCAAAGGTGTTCTTGGGTAGGTATGAAACCCGCCTGCGTGCCTGCTTGAAACTTATGTTTTCTTTGACTTTGATTGTAACCATTTCCTTTTCTTTCTTCTAGGATGGGCACAACCGCGAGTATGCGGTGTGCTCCCCATCACAGTTTACACAGTGGAGAGAGTTTTCACAAGATTCAGAGGTGTGCTCATGAGCACTGCATTTCACACAGGTTTGGCGGCCTCGGCAGCTCTGTGAACTGTGACCGAAACGCTCGCATTTGAAACATCGCAGGGGATTAGAAACGTATGGCCGAATACGAAGCTCGATATACCCGGCCTCCATGAACTCGAGCAGAACACTTGTGCTAAAAGAAAGTACGTTTGTCCTCAGTTTTTACTAATGAACCGGCCTTGGATATACTTCCCCTATCTAAGTTTCTGTTTTCACAGATGCCGCCCGTTATCACTACACATGATATCATAAATCTTATTGAAACGCTTAAAGTTCCAAGCGCCCCGGGACCGGATAATATATCATCTAAGATACTAAAATGCACCAAGGACATATCAAGCCAGTTTCTGCAAATAATATTTGTGCAATCGATTGCTACCAGCTCAATTCCAGACGACTGGAAGCTGAGCAAGGTGGTACCGGTATTTAAAGCAGGTAACTGTTCTGATCCTTCTAACTACCGACCGATTTCACTAACATGCATTGCTTGCAAACTACTAGAGCATATAATATATTCACAAGTTGCATCTCACCTTGATTCCAACAGCTTCTTTTTTCCCAGCCAGCAAGGCTTCAGATCCGGTTACTCATGCGAAACCCAACTTTTCCATTTCACAACCAATCTTCACCTAAATTTAGATTTCTCATTTCAGACGGACATCATATATCTCGACTTCTCGAAAGCTTTCGATCGTGAACCCGATCAGCGCCTTTTAGCCAAACTTTCATGGCAGTGTCTTGATCCGCTGATATTAACATGGATTCATTGTTTTCTATCCAGTCATTGTCAATTCACTGTGATCGATAATGATCATTCGCCCACAACTGAAGTTCTTTCTGGTATCCCGCAGGGCTTGGTGCTCAGCCCACTTTTGTTTTTAATCTTCATAAAAGATCTTCCTTCCAGCATTTCATCGTGCATTCGTCTTTTCGCAGATGACTGCATCTTGTATCGCCACATAACTGCATACAATGATCAGTTGTTGCTTCAAAATGACTTAGACAGAATTGAAGACTGGTGTTCGACATGGCTAATGAAGCTGAATGTATCTAAGTGCAAATACATGCAGGTAACCCGCAAGCGCACTAACCTGAGCTACGCATATCCGTTGTACTCAACCACCCTTTCCCAAGTTGAATCTTACTGTTACCTTGGAATTCACATCACCAGCAAACTCACCTGGTCCGAGCACATCACGAAGATTGCAGCTGATGCATTGAAATCACTTGGGTTCATCAGACGGCACCTCAGCTTCTCCCCTCCCTCTATTCGCAGTCTGGCTCACAAAACTTTTGTCTGAACGAAACTAGAATTTGGCTCCCCAATTTGGAATCCACATCAGGCTTACCTAATCAATAGCCTAGAACCCATTCAAAACTATGCAAACCGATATATTTCATCCGACTACGACACCCACTCCAGTGTTACCAACATAAAGTTATCACTTGACATCAAGCCTCTGACGTACAGACGTAAAATCAGCCGTTTCTCATTATTTCATACGCTATACTTCTGTTTTCCTTCGCTTCGGGACTCTCTTCTGCTTCCACCTCTCCGAACATCACGCCGTCTCTTCAACTCCATAAGCATTCTACGTCTGCACGGCTCCTCTAACACATTTAACAAGTCATTCCTGCCTCTTGCAATTGAAGAATGGAATTCATTACCAGACCATATTGTAATAGAACGCGATCCATATAAGTTCTGGCAGTTGATGACATCCTATTTGAAAACATGATGTGGAGAATTCTTGCTTGCTTCTGTTTGCCTCTGTTTACTTTACTGTTGCTGTTTTTATACTCGTTAATGCTTATTTAAAGAGTTCCTTTTGTACTTTTTTTTTCTTCTGTATATATCCTGCTGATCACTGATTGTGACAATGTTTGACAGTGACCTATGTTGTTGTGTTCAATGACCCCCCCCCCCCATGTAATGCCCCTTCCAGGGGTCTTTAAGGGCCAATAAATGATGATGATGATGATGATGATGAGGTGTTTGGTATTTATTTCCTTATCGTCACGCCTCATCTTCATTCGTTTAACGTTGATGACCTTCTGTTCACTGAAGCCTTCCAGGAGTTCAGCTTTAGTCAGCTCCAAGAGATCATCATCCGAGACTACGCCATGGGTGGTATTCATAGTACGATGGGGAGTTATAGTTACTTGGGCGTCCCCAAATGATACTAGATTGGGTAGCTTTTCATATTGTCTTTGGTTGCGGAGCTCTAAGAGAAGATCACCACTTGCCATCCTGGATGCTTTATAACCTGTACCAAAAACTTGGGTGAGAGACTTAGACACGAAGAATGGTGAGCTTGTTTGCATGGGTTTGTCTGGTTGTTCGGAGTGGACTACATGGAAACGAGGGATAGTTTCTTTTTGATGGGCAAAAAACTCAAAGACATCATCGGTGCGCCCCCCCTTCAGGAAGCGATCAGGTAGTGGGGGGAAGGAAGTAGCCATAAGAGAGTATAATTTTGGCAGTAATGCCAGCCACCCACCGTGGAGTCCTACAAGGGGACGCTGGAGGACTTGTGCAACATGGCCTGCAAACGCCAGCTGTACATTACCACTATAACCAAATATGAAATAACCTAGGTTGGCTATACACACAAGGTTAACCCTTGCTGCCTGCAAAAATTGGAAGGGAAGACAGGAAAGATGGAAAGTGATAGAAAGACAAAGGATGGAGGGAGAGAGAGAGACAGGAAAAGGCAACTACAGATTTCCCCCGGGTGGGTCAATCCGGGGGTGCCGTCTATGTGAAGCAGAGGCCAAAGAGGTGTATCGCCTCCGCTGGGGGGCCTAAAAGGTCCGAACACCCGGCATCGGCTCAACACCCAGGACCCCTCTTTCCCCAGACACAGCTAAGCCGCGCACGGCTACACGCGGGAGGGTCCAACCCTTGTGTGCTTGGGTATGTGGTGTCACAACACACCAAACACCTGCTGTCACAGACGCCTCTGCGGGGGTTGATAGCGATAAGGAGTTGTCTGATAGTGACGACGAGTGCTATCTATTGCCCCACACGACTCGTGTATCGTCGCAGTGAAAATCTTGGCAAAGGTACGCTGCTTCCATTTGTGTTTTTATTAATCGCAACTTTAGTGCATTGGGAATAAATCTGTTTTTTCCAAATGAAAGAAAATGGTACTTTTTATGAAAGCAAGCGGTGCGCGGTATTGTACTCTCATCTTTCTTCTTTTGGTCATGGAAAATGGGTGCGCGTTACAATAGAGCTTCTCATTTTTTTTAAATTTTTTTGTCACGGAAAACGGGTGCGCGTTACAATCGAGGGCGTGTTAGAATCGAGTAAATACGGTATGCGTTTTCCAGACCCTCACACTGAACTGAGCTGTAATTAACAGTAGCATAATAATTTGCTGTTTCATTTAATAAAAGTAGACCATACTGTACAATTTGATTCGCAGGTACCTAAGTTTCTGATAGCTTGCAACGTTCTTGTTATGCAATGCTATTAGACTACCTAGCAGGTGCAGGACTGTGTTTCTTGCACAATATTTGTTAGCAATAAACCTCGTGATAAATTTTCCAGTATTCAATATTCTGCTTTTTTTTTTCTTGATTTGATTCAATATTCAATTCGAAATTTACTATTCGGTATTTGCGCACCCCTACCGCTAATGCTATGTCAATGAAAAGAATGAGAAAGGCAGCCAACCTGACAAGCTGTTGACAGTCATCTGTGCTGGTTTGTCTTGGTCTTTCTCAGAGCTGTCACTCTTTTTGCTATTTGTGCGTGTGCTGTCATTGCTATCTTCACCACTTGCTTCATTCCCACTGTCCATGGAAATCTGCTTCTGCATCTTGCGTTGTTCTGATGACTCCCTTTCTTCCTTGAGTTTTGCTTGCAGCCTTGCCTTCACAGAATCCTAAGGTAATAGAGAAAGCACATCTATGCTGAGAACTCAGCAGCAACATACAGCTACCTTGAAAAGTAAAGGAAGCACAATTCTGCAGCTTAACAGCATACATGCGCAAGATGGTGAAAATTATACATATGGTGGGTTCACACACAAGTACCAAGCCCACCCCGGCTTCCCATTTTCACGAGAACACAGGCAAATGCATTTAAGCCACAACAACACACTCAGTATACTTCCTGTGCTGCTTCTAGATCTGGATGCAAATGTTCTCAGTACCTGAAAGCTGCAGGTTTTTCATAACCTGGAAGTGCAACATGGAACTTAAAGGTTTCAGCCCCAGGCTATTAAGCAATTTCATTTTCTCACACATAATCTATTCTGTTAAACTTTTGCAGTTAACAGCACAGAGTGGCATTATTAGCGAAGAGGAAGATGGGATCACTTCTCATGAAACTATATTTATGAAGAAGAATGTTAAAAATACTACACATCCACAGGTTTTGCAGACTAATACTGATACTGTTTTGAAATCACATTGCTTGACATGACATCTCTTCAACAGACACATGGGCTCTACAAATATAGTCAGTCTACAAACATTTACTGAGGTAGGACCAACACATATCTTTAACTACAGCATTCTTCAACCTCACCAAGTGGAGGTAGCAATGTGATCCACATGGCTCAGTGTCCACCTTCATATCACAGCTTTTCCGCTTGTACTGGCTTGGTGCTGGATGGAATGCTGAAAGGAACCAACTAATATTAACATGTGTTGAGAGTGAGGAGCACAGAGCAAGAAAGACAGGAGTGCTGACTGTTTTTTGCTGCAATACATATAGAACAGCAACCTAAAACCGAACAGACCAATAACGCTGAGCATTTTACTGTACATGCTTTTTCTTCTCACCTTCTCTCTTACAGAATCTTGCACTTTCTTAATGCTTTATCACCCCTTTCAGTATTCACCAAGTGTTCTCACGGAATTCGTGTACTGCTTATGGCCAAGGCAAGACTCAAAAGCATAGAAAACCTTACAAGTAAGTTACAAGAAAAAGTGCCCACAGGACCACACCTGTGGCACAAAATGCTTCTGCATTTCATCTGGCACCTCACTTTCCTGTCTTCACATAAAACATGAAGACATCATGGCACATTCTTCAGTTGTCGTCTACAAAAGCCAAAAGACATGAAAGCTTATTTTTGGGCCAATATAGTAAAGTGCCAATTAGCAACAATAGGAGAGTTTTAACCCTTTCAGGGTCAATGACATAAATATACGGCGCCACAAATAAGTCCAAAATGGTCGATGCCGCATATTTACGGCACCGTCTGTACGTTTAAAAAGCGAGCCAATTTCCTAACTTTTTCTTTCTTGGCACATGCTGCCACTATGTGGGAATACATAGAATTTTTTTATCGTACCTGCCTCTCTCGGTTTTCATTGCATGGTTTGTTTTAGAGCTAGTTTGCTCCAACGCATCTATATACTACCACTCGCACATTAGCGGGCGGGCGGGCGGCAATTTGGGTTTTGTTCGGCGAGCGGTTTTGGCTTCTTGCGCTTGTAAAACTGATGGCCATCTCGTTACTAATCGCTCAAAGGATGGCCGCCTGTTTTTCGCTCCTTTAGTTCTCACAGGGGTGAGCATAGGAAGGATGCCGCCGTGCATGTGTTTCCTTTTCCTTTCTTTTTTTCTTGGAGACTTGTGAAAACTAATCGCCTCTGGTTGGCGATAAGATGAAGATTAGTGGACATTTGTCACACGTTTTGCTTTTTTGATGGGCACACAACCACAGTTTTCTTGAGTGCGCTCACCTACGCAGTTCGATTATGCTGTAGACAAATATTAGTTAAGAGCAGGAACATTTGACACTTGCAAGATATTCTCGTTTGCACATTTTCTAAGCTTTGAACTATGTGTATAACAATGCATCAAATTTTATTCTTTTAAGTTTATTTCCTTTTTTTATTGTTGTTATTCTTGAGTAAACAGTACATATATACCAATGCAAAATATCTTTTCCTCACTTTACGGTCACCCTAGCAAAATTACGGTAAACTTTTTCAAAATAGGTCTCTCAGAAGAATTGGAATTTGCAATAAAAAAAATCTACCCTGGGCAAAAAAATCTACCCTGAAAGGGTTAATGGCATGATGCCTCAGTGAGGCAGAGGGGTCTGTCAGTGTGGCAGTGGTGCCAACGGACCATAAGCAGAAGCATATAGCAAGCAGGACAGAAGTGCTTTATTCTTGGGTATGTTTTTGGCTATGCATGTATTATACTGTTAGACAAATGCAAGGACCTGCTTTTTCCTTAAAGGAATGGTCTCAACCATAGCGGAAATTTCTCAAGTTGACCTCTCTTCCAAAAGTTTATGATATGGAACTTATGGTCCTCATGCTGATGCCTGTGTCCTGCAGTTCTGTGTTTTTAAACTGACAGACGACAAAGGAATGCGTGCATAATTTCACAGCAAGTGAAAAACTGGGAGAAGATACAGACACCATGGATGCCACGCCAAAGGAATGCTCCTAGATAAACGCAACAAATTGCTGTGCCTCCTATACAATGTGACACAAACGAGCAGTTGATCATAGAATTCATGCCCACGTCTAAACAGCTGAGTTGGCTCTCCTGTCTCTCTTGCTCTGTGGTAAAGACAATAGCGCTTACCTAAGCAAGGGTTACAGCCATGCATAGCATTCATTACTACATTAAGGCACAAAAGAAATAATAATGACAAACAAAGAAGGGGCCCAGGATGTGCTAATTTAAAGAAAAGCTGGGATACTAAATGTTGCAGTTCTCATTCCAAGCATGATGTGGCATGAGATGACTATGAAATGCAATGACTCATGCTCAGGTTAGCTTATGCCTGCAAACATTGCAAATTAATACTGTGTGCAATTATGTTTAAGCATAACTAATGGAGGAGCTTTCAGTACAGCTATAGTAAAAGCACGCCTTTGAAGAGCAAAAATTTTGAACCTACATGTGGAGAATATGTTCTAAGTGCTTTTGCCTGTCTATTGTCAAGTGTGTTGCAAGGCCCATTAGGATAAGCAACAACATACTTTAATTTGGATATGACATGCTCTTATTCAAACGTTATAGTTATATGAATGAGCACATAATTCAAGCAAGAATAGTTTTTGACATGGTGCAAGTTGTGCAGAAACTTCTCTCTTCAGGCTAACTCTGTGATCTTGTTATTAGCCAATATGTAAGGAACTTCACCACTATTTATTACATGCTGTTTTGTTACTATGCAACTGGAATGTACATATGCAACACATGTGGCTTCTTGTGCACTATGACAAACAGAAGCCAGGGCGTCGTAAATCTTCTGCAACAAGTGTGCACTAAGAACAAGACTGGGAAATAAAACTTGGCAATAAGCTTGTCCTGATAAGTATGCAGAAACTGCTATCAAACCACAAAGACTACATAGACTTCATTACAAATATCTTGTAACATTCCAAGGCAGTGAAATGCCACGGCACAGTTCTTTATATGGTGCCATAATTGCGCACAACCTTTAGATGTGTGCATATACACTGTGCTTCCACAAGCAGTGTCATAATGATTTATTGACAGGCTTGATCAAGAAACAGTTCGCAGACAATGAATGTCCTATGATTTTCTGTATAAAGCCAACACACAATGAAGCCATGGAAGGCATGGAGGAAATTAACTGCTTCTTAAAAAACTGAATGGTGCTGTAGAATTACATCAGCTGTCTGCAGCTAAGATCATGGACTATATAATGTGTGTGGTTTAGAAGATGTTCCTCATAGGCCGCCATGGCTGTGAGTGACGCTGGTTAACACTCCCAAGCTTAAGATTTAATACATGTAATACACTCACAGAATGAAATGTGCTAGGGAAATTTTGAAGTAGAACAGCTAGTAAGCACAAACAGTCGAGAGTGTCTTGTCATGCCGCTATGCATCTGGCCACTAAGGGTTGCATGAACTCTGGTCTAAGCATAAGAGCCAAAACTACACCGATGTTATACAAATGGGAGATGGCGGAAATGAAAGCACTTATATTAGATAGGCCTAAATTGATTTGTTTCATTCCATTGAGAATAAGTGAATAAATGGCAAGTCAACAAGTGCTAGCTGTCCCCGCAGTTAAGCAGGCACACTGCATGCATCGTGCAAAAGTTCTGGGTTTGCCTAATGTCAACGGCATGTTGTCTTTTCTTTCATTTTCATTTCTCTTTTTCTTTATTAGAATATAAAATCTATCACAAATTTAATACTAAGCCATAATTCTATGGCTCGACAAGAAAACTTCCTATTCTCTCATGCTTTCTTGGCTTCACTGTCTGTTCACTTGATAAGGTTGTTAAAAAAAAGTAGGGTCCTTTGGTTCAGTAATTCTTTTTGCTTTTGATCTTCTGCACACTTAAACTTCATTCTTTTCCAAAATAGTTGGGGGGATGAGTTTTTTGATCTATTCATAATTAAGCAAACAGAGGCACAAATTGCACAGATTAGCCTGTTTTTGCATTTGCACAGATATAGCCTGTTCTTTGTGCTTTTGCTTGATATTGTGTGAAAGCACAAACAAAGCTTGAAATATAATAATTTGTTTTTACAGCTAAAAGATACAGCAAGCTCAACCACCAGGGTCTCAACAAAGGAGATTCTGCTCCACCAAGAGGGACGTGCAGACCTCATCGTCTGCCCTCGCTGCAGGGCTCAGCCAACGTTTATAGTTTCTCATGGTAATGTTACGATAGCAGTATCTTGTATTTTAAGATACACAATACATTGTTTCAAGTATAGTAAATACAGATACTGTTACATGTCTTGCCAGACATATCACAACACAGATAAAATATACCCAAAGAGTATCTAAGATACATGTACCTTAGATACTGCCCATCACTGATTAATACTAATTGCTTTCATTTCCCATTTGCACAACTCACTCAACCAAACACGTTCTGATAGAACTTCGTTTCCTTTAACCTTTCTTCTTTCCAGATTTTTTATTGCTAATTTTTCAACTGTCCAAGCCACATCTCTTTTTACTTTCCATTTTCTGGCAAAAACTAGGCACACCGAATTAACACATGCTTACATGTGTTCTTTTTCACTTTTGTAACCCCTAATTATTTGAAGAAAAAGCAACACTGCCCTCCACTATTCCCTCACTATTGCAACACAATTCCAACTTCCCAGCTTCCCTCACTCCCCACTGAACCAATGCATCCACCTATTCTCCTTCCCCATCGGAAGTGCAGGAATGTGAGCCATGTAAACCATCATCATCATCAACCTATTTTAGGTCCACTGAAGGACGAAGGCCTCTCCCTCCGATTTCCAATTACCCCTGTGCTGCGCCAACTGATTCCAACTTGCGCCTGCGAATTTCTAATTTAATCACCCCACCTAGTCTTTCGCCGTCCTCGACTGCGTTTCCCTTCTCTTGGCACCCATTCTGTAACACTAACGATCCACCAGTTATCTAACCTACACATTACATGACCTGCCCAGTTCCATTTCTTTCGCTTAATGTCGATTAGAATATCGGCTATGCCCGTTTACTCTCTGATGCACACCGCCCTCTTCCTGTCTCTTAACCTGTCTATCATTCTTCGTTCCATCGCTCTTTGTGCGGTCCTTACGCTTGTTTTCGGGCTTCGCTTCTTTGTCAGTCTCCTAGTTTCTGGCCCATATGTTAGCACCGGTGGAATGCATTAATTGTACACCTTTATTTTTAGTGATAATTGTCAGCTTCCAGTAAGAATCTGAGTATGTCTGCCATATGCACTCCAACCCAACTTTATTATACTGTACCTTCCCTTCTTGTGATCAGGGTTCCCTGTGAATAATTGTATCGGGTAAACATGTTCCTTCGCATAACTTAGAGGTTGACTGGCAATCCTGAACTCTTGTTGCCTTGCCAGGCTTTTAATAATTATCTTTGTTTTCTGCATATTAATCTTTAACCCAACTCTTACACTATCTCTGTTAAGGTCCTCAATCATTTGTTGTAACTCGTCTGCATTGTTGCAGAATAGAACAATGTTATCTGCAAACTGAAGGTTGCCGAAATATTTGCCGTTGATCCTTACCCGTAAGCCGTCCCAATTTAATAGCTTGAACCAAGCACGCAGTGAACAACATTGGAATGATTGTGTCTCCTTGTAAGACCCCTTTCTTTATATCATAAGAAGCCAACAAACAAAGACACCAAGGACAACACAGGGGAAGTTACTTGTACTGACTAATTGAAATAAAGAAATTATAAATTAATGGAATTGAAAGTGGATGAAAAAACAACTTGCCACAGGTGGGGAATGATCCCATTCCCCACTTCGCATTACGCAAGCGATGCAATAAACACTGCACTATGAACATGAATGTGGGAAATTATCAGAGGCAATGAATTAATAAAGCCTTTAGTTAGCTCCATTTTACTTTCCCAAAATGAGTAAATTTATATAAATGCACAAAAACTTCATTTGGTAAACCAGGGTGTACACTGTGCTGAAATTATGCACGACCATCCTCCCACATTATTAAAGGGCCCCTGAAACGGTTCAGACAAATTTTGTAGACGTGTAGGGTACAGCTAAAGTTAATCATTCGCACCACAATTTGTGTTAAGCGTCTCATATTAAGAGAGGTATGGACGATTACAAGTTACCCTCCTCCATAGTCATGTATTTCTCCTCAACTCATGAGCCGAGTGATCGGGCTAAGTTCCGCCTTCCCTGGCTCTGCATCATGATGGCACGTCATGTCGTCAACTTTTGGTTCTCTAGGAGCGAGCACGTGAGGCCTCTCCAAACTTTCCACCAGCTGCTTGGAAGTCGATCCCAAGCGAGAGCTACAGAAGCAGCGTGCATTGCGAGCATTCTGTCGCAGTGCAGAACGTGTCTGGTATTCCAGTAACCACAGGCGAGCTGGGTGTTTGGACGGATGGCTGGAGGCATAAACTCAAGCTGGTGAAGGTACTTTAGCGTAGACGTATGTGAGCGGCCTGATCGGTCTGCATGGTCCAGCCACCTGTTTGCGCAAAGCTTAACCAGCCAAACAAAGCACTAATATTGCTCTAACCAAGTATAGAACATTTTAAACATTTCCAAAAACGATGTGTTAATGATTACACTCCTGTGAAAAATTTACACCAGCAGCAAAGAATACCTTTCGTTACAGCTACTGTGTTTGGTTGAGCTCTGTGCCACCAGGTGGCTGCACCGTGCAGACCCTTCAAATTTGCGTTTCTGCTCATCCCGTGAAACGGCACGGTCAAACAGCCTGGCCCTGTCCCCTTGCGCTTGCGTTTACCCGAATACAGAACTCGCGAAATGCTATTGCGGTAGTAATCCTCCAGTGTAATGTGACGGCCGCAAACGTGCAAATCCTGGCGCCAATCGGATAGCGGCAGTCAGATGCGCTGCAGCCAGTCCGCCCGTCTGCTGCCTTGCAGAGGGACATGATGTCGCAGCTTGACATATTGCCAGTCGCTATGTTTGCAGCCCACAACGCAACAAAGTCGAATCATGGTGCTCGCGGAAAGACTCACACCGACTCTGACAGCAGAGCTCTCATAAAAAATGAAGCACACTGTAACACAAGCAGACAATGCTTGCTCTTTGCCGGAAGTGCTTAAGTGTACTGAGGAATTGTTCGTATGCATTCTCTTTCTGTTACTTTCTTTTTTATAGAAACAAATTAACTAGCATTCTAAGTATTACGAACAACATTTGTTCACCATAAAGTTGGAAAAATTATTGATGACGCGCCCTGGACAGCCACTTGGATAGCTTGCCCTACTAACTTCATTGGGGCAAATGACGTCACATGGGTAGGGGTTGCTTAAAACTCAGCCGAGCGATGTGCTGTGATCGGCAGCGATGCGCATTTTGAAAACCTAATATAAATTACAAGCTTTATGCGGAGCACTTAGATGTGTCAATGATGAAAAGGACCTACTCTAACGACTCGGTACATTTGTACAAAATCATCAAAATCGTTTCAGGGTCCCTTTAAACACAAAATAGGAAAATCACAAATACTTGTTTAGTTTTCCTGTCCAAAAGCTAGGGAACAAAGCAATAAAATTTAAGCTGTTATCACAATGTTAGGTGAACAATGTTTGAACTAAGATATCCTCTAACCCCTTTAACACATTTTATTCAGTTATAGCTCTTGTATCAAGTAAAAGGTAGCATTAGACACACGAAGAAAGAACCACAAGGGAAAAAAAAGAGGGGTGAAGACAGGAATAACACAATAAGACGTATAGTCAGGCCAATGTTGTTGATGGTAGAAGCTAATGACAATAACACGCAACTACTTTCAACAATAGTTAAAGACAATGTATTATATTAAGATAGTGAGACTAAAGAAGGAAACGTCTTCACTGTTTGTAAGATTCACTGATAAGATTTATTTATTTTTTGAGATTACCTTTTTTGCTTTTATTGATATCTGCAGTTAACAGCTGCCATAACAAGTCCCAACAATGAACTAATCATTAGTATGCTTGTACGACAGGTCGTGCAAGCCGATTTAAAATGCTCACATGATGCATTTGTTAAGATGAAGAATACATGCCAGATGAAGAGATGAAGTATTACAGGCTGATCATCAAGCTTTGAAATAAGCCACTAGCTGTAAATTAATGCTACAGAATCTATGCCCTCCCCCCACCCCCAGTTCAACATGCCTTAACACGGCAAAGTAATGACATGTTACTGCACTCTCAAGTATGCCTAAAAAATGCTCGCTTATAATAGTTGCAATTGGTATAAATGATGGAAGTTCATTCACACTGCAAGATGCATGGGTTTCTGCCTTCAAAAGTAATAATACGATTCCAATGGTACACTTCGGGTGCTCACACTCTTTAGTGTTATTGCTGTAGTTGGAGAGGCAAGCAATAAGGCTGTACCTCATTACTAACACCATTTTATTCAAGCAAGTCACTGTTTGATGCTGAAGCCATTGATAACATTTCGAAGCTTTATGACCAGCCTGGCTTGCAGAAGAGTACTCTATCAAACTTGGCCATTCAGAGTGGCAGGGAAAGCATGTAGTAAATGCAGGCAAAGGTGCAGCAGGATGCTGGGATCTAGTAAGCATTAGATACACACAGACACACAAAAACAGAAAAGCTTAGGAAGAAAGAAATAGTGGAGAGTGAAAGCAGAGATGCAAATAGTTGTATTCTGTTTACCTGGAGGAATATCCATCCCTCTATTTGCTAATAAATAAGGGCACAAAAGAAAAAAATACAGGAAAGTTCAGGAGAAAAAGGAACCAAAGGAGGAAGAGAATGAAAAGAGTCACATCTTTTTTTATAGTCTGCAGTGTCATTAGCAAATATACACCTACAAAATTAAAGCATCACATGTTTTACATTGTTTTTTGGAAATTGTTATTTTTTACTGGCCTAGATAAATTATTTTAAGACCAATAACGGAGCCTTGACCTCAATTTCTCAATGCTACATCACAACAAATACTTAATGAAAGTAAGACATCGTTAGTTTTCTTCATGCTTAAAAATAAAGATTAAGATGTTTTGATACAGTAGCAGCTTAAATGTTCTACACTCGCACAAAAATGCAAATGTAATACCTTTTTTTTTTAGTTATCCCATGTTTTTTTGTGCAGCATTTTTGTATTTGTAAAAACATGTTTGGTTGTTAACACGTAAAGTTACACTTTTTCTTATTGCTTTAGGACTCTTGTGCTTCCACAACATTAAAACAAAATACTGAATCTCCACTTGTATGCTGCCACTGCCCCTATAGGACACAATATGAACGCCACGCAGTGCATCCTACACTCCTGCTATTCAGACTCATGTAACAAAGGTCTCATAGCAACATTGCCACTGACACAGCACGCAATTAGAAGCAACGGCAGCAAGTGAGTACAAAAATTTACTATTTTCCAAATGCAAATGAAGAGAGGAAGAAATCACCTTTGCAAAACTGGTTGTAAGGTTGCTTAACATGTAATGTATTCTCGCAGACAGGTAGGTGACCGGTAGACAGGTAGGTGATCGGTACAGGTACCTCACCGGTATTATACTTCCATAATTCAACTAATTTGACATGATTAAAAAGCTTGAGTTGCAGCTTGCCTTTGATGTTTTTTGAACCAGACAGCAAATTCCAACACCTGAGACAAAGGTCAAATTTTCGATAATAACACGTAAAGAAACTCAAAGCAAGAATCATGAGGCTTACTCCTGAGTACATTATTTTTTTTCTCCAGCAGGCAATGAACTAAACTGCCTGGTAGTATCTGGTTCTTTTTAGGGCACCAATTTCTAAAGTTCCAAAACTACCTCCCATCATCTTTTCATCTGCCAGCAAACACAATAATCATTAACCACCATTTCCACCAAGTCACAAAAGTAGAACAGCTACTCACTGTGCAAAAAGCAGTCATACTTGAAGCAACGCCGACAGAAAAGAGTCCGAAAAGAGTGCATGCTTTGTTCACGAGGTACCGACTGAGCGAATGGTCCATCCATGTTGGGTGTGCATTCAGGCGGAACAGTTGGTGGGTTTACTTTCTCCATCAACTCCCGGTACCTGCCAGAGACAAGAGCTACTCTCAGCAGTGAAGCGCCACTTCCCATTCACAAAAATTTTAACATACAAGACTACCGCTGTTACTGACTAGAAACAGCAAGGTATGCTGGAGGAAAGGAACAAAATTACTACATGCCAACCAGTGAAGATGATGTCTTTACATGTGTTATTTTTATAAGACATTAGTCAGTCATAAAACTCATCATCGACGCATCAACGATGCATAAACGCATCAACAAGACATATCCGCAATAATGGTTCCATTATTTTTAATGCAGAAAAACAAGAACAGGACTAAATGTGCTCATTGCAGCTGTTCAAGGTCCCGATTTCTTATACACTACGGTATGCATTAGTGACAGCATAAGCATCAATAGAAAGAAAACACAAAGCACAATGTATCATATATTTGTCCAAACTTGTAATACCCAATTTATGACACTGGCACACAGGGCCGCTATCTTGTACATGTTTGAAAGGCTGACATTTGGTTTCACCTCACGCAATTCGCCTAGGCCGTGATTTTCGGTGCGGCCTAGGACAATCGCATGAGATGAAACCGAACATCAGGTTCTCGAAGGTGCGCAAGATGGTGGCCCAGGTCAAGGGGTATATGATGGCAGTGCATTTTACCTGTACTAAGGTAACAAGAATTTCTACAGATAGTTTTAGCTGCGTATCGCTTACAATCCACTCCACTCGCATTTCACATGCTGGGGCACTACAGAGGACTGCGTTGATTTTGAACTTTTGGCAAGAACATCATAGTGTGTCTGCCAGAGACGCGAGCAATGTGCAGTCAGCTTGGCTGCAAAACGACAAAGAAACCAAATGCACACACTGTCATGCTGCAGAGGAGCAAGGCAGCATTTTGTCTTTCATTGCTGGCACGAGTGCCGTGCGTACCAGCACCAGCATTATAGGCGAGTGGCTATGTGCAAATAGTATGATACACCGGTCTAAGCATAGCAGACTGCCAACACTCGGCTAAAGCTCTCTAATGTGAGCACAAGGACTGAGCTGCAAATACTTTGACCAAGCAATTTGCTCAGTACCTAGTTTGCACAGGCATTGTATATGGACACATATCCCTCACTGTACGCAGGCTGCACTGTTTTTTCAAAGTAATGTCCTTATACTATGGCAAAGCTGCCAGCAAGATGAAAAAAGTGCTGCACAAAGAACTTAGCAATAATGATTTGTGCACAATATGCTGTAGTTCACAGAAAAAAATTTATCCGATGTCAGCCCATTTATATCATGCTTATATACTTTATGTATGCGTGAATTTCATGCGCTAGCCTTTACTGAACACAATAGCACTTCATTATTATTTTTTAAATTATGCTAGGGCACAGAATTTAGCTAACAATATTTTAAAAGAAGGTACATGTAGTGGTACGAACCGCTCCTTCAATTCTTGTGGGGATCGCTTATCAGGGAACACGGAGCAGATGGCAGTAAATATGAAGTCTGTTGGTGACCCTTTGTCATCATATTTGTCTTGAAAAAAAAATAAAGAAGCAAAAGAAAATGAAAATGATGATCTAGGCCTCATGGAAGTGCAAACACTTTTCAAGTGTGCATCCCTTTGAAAAATAAAAGAAAGTAGAGGCCTAGAACAGAACACACTGTGACAAACGAAGCGAAGCTTGAGTTGTGAAGGATTTTACTGCAACAGTAAAGACAAAACAGAGAGTTGAGTAAGCTTCCTGCTTTACAGGAGCACATCAGGAAGCTTGCCACTCAAAGGACCACGCTGCAATGTACACCAATAATCTTGCTTGCATAATGACTGCCTTTATTGAGTCATTTTCTATGTGTTCTACATACTGCAGCCTGTCTTCTTTTGGGCAAGTGAAGACATTATAAAACACTGATTGCTAGGCTCTCTACCTATATACTCTGCTTCAGTAGTTTTTTTCAACGTTGTGGAAGCTACAGGCTTCTTTGACCAATCAGGAGGGCGAACACATCTTAAAGATGGCCTTCCATGTCACATTGTCTGCTAGCAGCAAGCGCTGCAGTGCAGGCGGTGGCAGCATCTACGAAGAATGCAACTGTGCAGTGAGATCAGCTGATGTGATAGTGTGGTAGAAAATTCATCCCATATTCGTTCTGACACCACAAAGGTGTGCATCTTCGAGATATCTCGAGATACAGAGGAGAAGGAGGGTTGCAGAGAAAGCGGAAGCAGATGGTTCAGAAGGAGCACTTGGCCAGCGTGCTGCACGGGATGATGACGCCATCTCTTCATTCCACTTGTAACATCCACTTACTTGTACATGGTGTGCTCACTGACAATCGTAAGTCAGAGTCAGAAGTGGTTTTATTTAGGCATAAAATTAATTACAAAAATTTGTGTATACAGAAGGAGGTCCCATAGTCAGAGACTGAATCGGGACCTCCTACGCAGGAAGGAGGAGGTCCCAATTACAGCCGTTTTCCCGATTGCAGCTGAAGTGTAGCCATTTTCTTAATTAGAATTCATGCATATTTACTGCACTATTGCAAGTATGCTCAATGCCGACTAATTCACTCCTTTCGCGTAAAAGGGCAGCTTGAAACGATACCATGCAAGTGAGTCTGTGGATGCCATTTCTGCAAAGGACAAAGTATTACCTAGTAGGGAGTTGTCCACGGTTCTGCAGCTGTGCCGACTGCATGTAGAAATTTAGCCACTTTCAAAGCAATTAATTGTTTGTACTTCTTAAATAAAAACAGTGTCAATTATTTTAATGAATATAATGAGTTATTTTTTTTTGTTCTTTACACGTTTTTATTCAAACAAGTGTAGAACTCTATTTTCAGTATTATAGAGCCTCAATAAATATTACAAAACGAAGCAAAATCATGCAATAAACCGCAGCCATGAACTGCACAGAATTTTCGAAGTAAACACCTGCCGAAAAGACCATTATCAAGGCCATTTAGTCATGCAACGGGTTCTGCACCATCACACATCTCGCTGCACAAGAATCTACGCTTGCAGGTGACATAGCTTTAGCTCTGCTCCTAGGAACTACTGAAACAGAGTATATCTGATAGCGTGTGCCACTTAATCTCCTCACCACCCCGACCATTTGTGCATTTTCAGGAAACCTTTCTATCACCACGGTTACATTGAGGAAGGCAGGTTTATTTGCCAGAATGCCTGCACTTGCCTGAAATTCCACTTTTGTTCACCTGTAGCTCTCACAGGTATCCATTTTCCAGTCAAAAATTAAATTAAATTTTGGGGTGTTACATGCCAAAATCACAATATGATTATGAGGCATGCCATATTGGCTCAGGCGGTGGCTCCGGATTAATTTTGACCACCAGGGATTCATTAGCGTGTACACAATGCATGGTACATGGGGGTTTTCGCATTTTGCCCTTGTCAAAATGTGGCTGTTCCCGCTGGGATTTGATCCCGTGCCCACAAGCATCGCAGCACAACACAAAAGACATTACGCCACCATGGCGAGTTATCTTCCAGTTCACAGACTTCAATAGTTGCATGTAAATGTACTGATATAGCAAAAAAGCCCTTCTTTATGATACAGGCAAAATTTTTGATATTTTGCTTAAATGCCATAAGCTATAAAACAAATTTTAAAATTTCGACCTCCTCCCAAATGGACTCAATGGGTGGGGGTGGTCAGTCAGGCAAGAAATCTCACTGGCTTCCTGTGAAACATCACTTGGAATAGTTTGAAAAGTGCAGGGCACAAACATTCCTTGTCATGGCTTAGAAATATTGTCTAGGACAGATTTTTCAGACCCGAAAGGGACTACTAGGTTGTCCAAAAAATAGAGTATTCTGAAAAAACTGCAATTATAAACTACTTCTATTGTTTCTTACCATTAACAGAATGAATACCTTGTATACAAAAGGTTTCTGTGTTGTGCTTCAATAAAATGTTGTCCAGTTAAAATTTTATAACAGTCAAAGTCAAGGGGGAGCTCTGTGTCTGTCAGGCACGCAGCATAATGTGCATCGACATGTGTGCCCTTGGCTGGACAACGTTGTCAGTTGAAGCAGTGGCGCATGAATTCATTTTAGTGCTTTCTGCACGCAGGCAAGCTTTTGCCATCCCATCCATGACAGCATACAAACTTGGTAGGTGTTTGCTCTTGTTGCTGTTAGAATCTAGCCTGTGCTCAGGACCTCGCACCTAAACACCAATAAGGCCTACTCGTAGGAACATAAAAGTCATGATTGACACAGAAAAATATGGCAGACGATGGAATAACAACAAAGCAGAAGTAAAAGAAGCATGATGCCTAAACATGAAGAAAATGAAGCACGTGAGGGAAAGAGCAGCATGAGAGGAGCAAGCACAGAGACCTTAGAATGCAAGAAGATTGGACATATTAGCACTGCATCCAAGCAACATCACCACCCAGCACCTGCTGTCACTCAAGTCATGCCATACGAAGACCTAACTCGCTGAGGTGCTACCATCAACAGCCAGGTCTAGTGTTGGGCTTCCTGTATGGGCACGCTTATATCAGGCAAGCACCAAGTGTGAGGAGTTTGTAGGCCAGATCAGCAAAGGTGCTTCCGTGAACACCGCAGACTCACCACAAGTGAATATGTTCTGAGTATTGGTTAACAGTGCACAGACTGTGATCATGTTTGGGGACAGTATGTTCTGTTCATGCTATCAGTTCTGGAGATTGTTGTAAGTGCGCTAAGCTTTCATAACATAATGTCAAAGGAGCGCTATCATTAAGTTTAGAGTTTATGTTTTTGGCTACTATGTTGTAAATGCTACTGTACTTTCTGTCCTGCATTTGTTGCTTGTAATCAATATTATTCAATGGCGATGTGCTGCCTCCCCAATCTTGAAGGCCATGTGACTGCAGAAGCCAAAGAACTGGTGATGACATGCCCAACACTTTACATATACTGCTTATTTCCCATAAACGAAACTGACAAAGTTACACAGACTGCTTAAAGCTCTAGCAGAGACCACATCTCGGCTTAAATGCAAAACACTTTCAGCAGTTGCACACCAGCATGAGTACCTCTACTTCATTTAGGTTGTTTTTCAGCATAATAACCAGCATGGTGCACATTGCATTGTCCAGATCTTGGAGGCCTGGCTATTAATACATATGAAAGTACACTGCCTAATACTAAAATTTCACTGCTACCATTGCCACTCCTGCAGCATAAGTCATCTGCTAGCTGGGGCTTCTTACATCTATAAGCTTAAAGGAGCCCCGAACCAGTTTTTGAACATAAGAAGAAAACATTGCTGATCTGCACAAGAGGCTACTGTGAGCATGCGAGTCAAATATTACTGCACTGCATGCAGCAGGGAATTTACAATATCATGTCAAAAAGAGTGAAAAATCACTTGCTCTCGCCTTCGCAATGTCGACATTGCAAGCAGCAAAGCCTACCAACAGCTATTGGCCAATTTTGTCATTAGGAGAACATTCTCAGTAATACCATTATTGCTATTTTTGAGGTAAACGAATGAAGACTATATATGCCTACAATCTCACAAAGACAGAAGAATCATCGCTGCGTGGTCTACGATAAAGGAGGGGCATGCTGCACAGCATAGATGCTGCAGCCGCCACAGGGTGCTGTGACAAGCCCTCTTCCTGGTAAGATGCTCAACCTTTCAGCAGAGCCTTGCCCCCTTGCCAACTCCCCCATGTAGCTTCCATTGCACTAGTGGAGACGAAAGGAAAGATAATGCCGCTCATCGGTGCTATACTATGTCTAACTATGCTTATACTTGAAGGATTTGAAATATTTTTACTGTAGGAGATCTGCAAGGCGACGCCTATAATAGGCTATTCTATAATTAGTTAGAAAAGTGTGTCATTGCGTTTTAAGGGGGTCCTGAACTACTTTTTATCAAGGCTGAGAAATGCATTTGACATTAAAGAAAACCCTTTTAGAAATACTTTGCCGCAAAAACTACTTCAATGCGTTCAGGAGAAGCGGAGTTATTGGCAATCAAAGATCCCCTGTCATTCCCTTTGTGGTGGTTCCGGTCCTTCTTCAATGCCTCGTACTGCGAAGGCTACGGCAGAGCTCCACCTATTGAACATCACTGTGGCATGCACTTCAAAGCTGATTTTGGATGTTCACATAGACACCACTAATTCCGACTTTGGTTCCTACGACGTGCCTAACTCGGAGGCTATCCCTCAGCTTACATTTCAGTTCATGGTGTCTCATCCCTTTGCTATGCTACAGTGCACTAGATGGCTATGCACAACTATTCTAACACTGACTTACATGCATAGCAGATTTGCTTTCGTACTTATCTCTAGAACAATCACACAATTTCCTAGAGTTGAATAAACTTCACCTTCAAGTTTGCTCGTGCAAGTATGTTAGCAGGGCACACTTCGGCTAAGTGACGGATGCTACACTTCAGACTTGCATTGAAAGAATTCCTAGCGTAACAAGCTTTGACCATGGTGGCGACACACCTCGAGGATATGCAACTCGGTAAGCAGACAACTTGTTCGTCAGATGCTGGCACTTGGGCTTTGAGTTGTGCCACCCACAGATAACAATAGAAGCACACTGTTGTCCTCAGCGGAGCGCAATCGTTGCGGCACCCCACAACGGCTGCGGTATCTACGCTACATTGGGCCTCTTTGATTTTTGGAGTTCTGGCAGTCAGCTAGTTCCGATCCTGATAGGAAGTCACATGGGCTGGGATACCAAGACAACCCGAAGCTGCCTGAAGTTAGCAAAATCAAACGCTGAGAGAGCTGGCCGTGGGACAAGCGTAAACATGCTACCAGCATCGTAGCGGCCGGTACGCGCTAGGCATAGTCGACCTATTATGTGTTGCCAGCTTGAATATACATAGTTGCATTTGGGAATGTGAACTCTTTTGCGAGATTTTGCGTGACTTGGTACAGGACGTGCACTGGGCACCTTATGTTGCAAAGTGTAACAAACAGCCAATATGCCAATATAATGCCAATACTACATGAAATCGCGCCTAAGTAACACAGAAGCGATCGCTAGTGAATGCCTACTCCCAGCAATCATGTCGGCCACCAGCGACTTTGTTGACGTTTTATCATCATTTGACAAGACACGAAAAAGCAGGATATGGGGCATGTATTATACAGATAAAACAGATGCTTGCATAGGCTTCGATTCCGAAAAGTTCGTTTCAGCTGATGGTGCTTCTCTTCTGCCCTTGTACTGAAGGAGTTAGGGCTGCGGTTTGCACATAAAAATGCACGTCGCCTGTGACCAACAAAAAGTTTCACACGAAAAATAGTATTGGTCGACGGTTGGTTGGTTAATTTGGGTTTAATGGTACAAAGGCAACTAAGCCCCTGTTGCGCTAGTCACAAGACAAAAGAAAACACAACATTAGAGCAGGTAAACCTGCATTACATTATAGTTGGTGTAAATAACCAGTCTTCTCAAAAAAGTCAAACAGGTTAGTAAATGGCACTGGCAGATCATCTGCCAGTAATAGGGCAGGGTCTAATGGTTTATGTAAATTATACAGGTTGTGTAAAAACTTAAGTCTCCATGTGTTGATGTGTGGACATGTCATAAGGATATGTATGACTGCAAGAGGTTCATGGCATTTTTCGCAAGTTGGTTGGGTTTTCCTTTCGAAGGAGAAAATTGTGCGTCAGATGTGTGTGTCCGATCCGAAGTTGACACAAGATCACCTCATAGAACCGTTGCTGGTGACTGCATGACTTCCACTTGTCAATTACAGGTTTAATAAGATGTAGTTTGTTGCTTAAACAATGGTCCCATTCGTGTTGCCATTTTGACGCCAAGACCTTCCAAATTGCATTGACACTATCTCTATATGGAAGTGTGTTTGTTATGTTTTTGTATACTGCCATTGACGCGCATCTATCAGCTGCTTCATTACCCAGCATCCCAACATAGCATGGTATCCAGCAAAAAATTTAATTGATCTGCCATTCTTGCTTGACGTTAATGTGTTTAAAATATCCCCTAACAGGGGGTTCACATTCAGAGTTCACGTGTAGAGCCTCGAGTATACTTAATGAATCTGTGTATATGACTCTGTTTTCATGTTTGTCAGCGATGATCTTTTGAACTACCGTCCACATTGCATATACTTTGGCTGCGTAGACAGACGCATGCTGCGGTAATTGAATACTTGTTTGCAAATTTTCTCTTACAGCCCCCACTCCCACGTGTTCTTTTGTTTTAGAGCCGTCAGTATAATATTTCATGTAATTTTTATATTTTTCATGAACAGCACGAAATTCTTGCATAATGTGTTCATGTGGGGCGTCTCTTTTCTTGAAGTGTTAGTGTTCAGTCACATAACGGTGTGAAATCGCACCACGGAAGCCAACGTTGTGGCTTTTCTGACAAACTGAAGGACTTCGCGAGGAATGTCATAACCCTGACAATATTCCTCGTATCGCAGGACAAGCGGCCTAATCACGTTCAGTTTATTTGCATAATGTAAGCGTGAGCTGCACAGTGTGACACTGTTGTAGCATATGTGTTGTAGTGAGGACTGGATTCCGAGTACGTAGGAAAAAGTTCGTAGCGTTCTGCTCTGCTGTAAAGGAGGCTCATTACAGTCAATGTATTAACTCTGGACAGGTGATGTTCTGTAAGCACCACTTGTCAGTCATAGCCCAATGTTATGAACTGAGTGAAGTCATCTGATGTAAGACTGTCTGGCTGAACCATATATGATGCTATCATAGTCTAATATGCTACATACTAAAGTTTGGTAGATGTGTAGTAAGCATTTATGGTCAGAGCCCCCACACCTCCAGAACAGGACTTTGAGGATGTTAAGTGCATTGTTCACTTTACTCTAAGACTATTTATGTGCGCGAGAAAGTTAAACGTTTTATCAAACAGAACACCTAGAAACTTGTGTCCTACTTTTACCGGTAGTGTTGTAGGCCTATATTTTGTGAAAAAACAACACTAATAGTTTTTCCAGTTGAGAAGCGAAAACCGTTTTCAGATGCACACTGTGCGAGTTTGTTGTAACTTGAATTTGTTGCTCGCAGGTTGCAAAGTTCGATGCACGACACACAATTTGTAGATCAACCACATATAATGAGTGCATTACATAGGATGGAATTATGTTATTGGCCAAGTTTGTTTTCACCACAAACAATGTTGTGTTTAATACACATCCCTGTGGCACACCATTTTCCTGAATGAATATCCGTGACAGAACCGTTTCTAAACACACTAGGAATGTTTGGCCGGACATGAAATCGGCTAGACATTTGACCATTCTACCACAAATCCCTAAATCCGCTAAGTCCCTTAAAATACCAAACTTCATATTGTGTCGTACGCCTTTTCTAGATCGAAGAAAACCACGAGACAGTATTGCTTGTGTAGAAAAGGCTGCACGTATCATGTTCTAGCCAGACTAGATGATCTGTTGCGGAGCAACCTTTCTTGTACCTACACTGATGGCTATCCAGCAGGTTCTCGGTTTCAAGGACATATGTATATCTGATGTTTATAATGGCTTCCCAAGATTTGAGAAGACAGCTTGTGAGTGCTATAGGTCTGTAGCTGGTTGCTGTTGTAGGATGCTTTCTAGCTTTCAAGATAGGGATTATGATGGCTTATTTCCACTCATTTGGCATTTTTCCCATTTCCCAGATTATGTTGAAAAAAAAAGAAAAAGCAGCAAGGTCTCAACTGCTTTAGAGGATAGGTGATTGAGCATTATGTAATGTACTCTGTCCGGACCAGGTGCTCTTTTTTTGCTAGTAGTGAGTACTCTGTTGATTTCCAGGAGTGTTAAGGGGGCATTATAGGATCTCTTGACCGGGATTGTTGGAGAAGTATGGGAGAGGCCTTTGCCCTGCAGTGGGCGTAACCAGGCTGATGATGATGATAGGATCTCTCTGAGCTTCCTGTGGTCGGAAGCTTTAGTTTTTCTGGCGATTGCTTATCCTTTTGAAATGCAGCAGAATAGTTTACTGAGCTTGATATGTTATGGAAATGCTGCCCTAATACGTCTGCTTGTGCTTTTAAGTCCGCTTGCATACCTGGAGGTGAGACTATGGGAATTGTGTAAGAAGAGTAGTCACCGCTAAATTTATGAGCCTGATCCCTCATTCTTTTGGAACTTATTGAGCTATTTATGGATGACAGATAGTTTTTCCAAGACTGTCTTTCAGCTTGCCTGCATGTGTGCCTGGCTTTCGCTCTTTTGAAAGAGATTATCTTGTGTTGGGTATTGCCGAAAGATACTTCACGCTTTGTTTTGTAGTTTTTTAGTTCTGGTACAATAATTCGTCCACCAGGGTTTAAATTTTTTTCCTAAGAAGTCAGAGGATTGTGGGATTGTTTGTTCTGCTGTAGCAAGTATACAGACCGTAATCTCTTCATTCATTTTGTCTATCGTTAGCTCAGCCGACATGTTATCCAGATCGGCCTTTTCAGTGAATAGGGGCCAGTGTGCAAGATGGTGTTTCCAACGAGGTAATCTCAATCGTATCGCAGGGAAAGCAGATGCTTTTTTTCATAATAGCTGGCATATGGTCACTACCTTACGGATTATCGATAACACTCCATTGGAAATCGCCAATGAGAGACGGAGAGCACAGTGCCAGATCTAGACAGCTCACAGCTTCTGTGCTTGGGAAGCAATAGGTTACAGCACCAGTGTTTAAAAGGCATATGTCATTTGTTAGAATAAAATCTTCCAAGTGTTTGTCCCCTGGTGTCAGTTGTTTTTCTACCCTATAATGCGTTATGGCGCGTTAAAAGCACCCGCTATTAAAAAAGGTTCAGGTAGCTTGTTTAATATTAACTCTAGATCTCTTACAGTAAAACACAAATGCGGTGGAATGTATATTGAATAAATGGTGATGGTTTTGTGTGCTAAAATGGTGACAGCAACAGCTTCGATGTGACTGTTAATGGTAACTTTTCTGGCTGTGGTACCGCCCTACACAACAATTACTACACCACACGAAAGCCGGTTCACCTGAGTGTGGTTGTACAGTAAGACAGTAGAGCCTTTTAAAATTTTTTTATGTTTTTCACCTAGGTTTGTTTCCTGTAAGTAAAATGCCACAGTAGAGAAGTTACTTAACATGCCCTTGATGTCACCTAAGCTGCATAAGAGTCCACTGCAATTCCAGTGGATAATAAAAGCCATTTTAGAACTCAAAGGTAAAAAATGGCACTACGAGTGAGCAAGAGATAAGAAAGATGTTAGGTGACATAGATGTAAAGAAGGTGATAACAAAGGAGCGATAACCTTTATGTTATTGGTTTCTTATTTAACGCGGTTTTTGGGACTTTGCCCCTCTTTCCACGCTCAAGAGAGCGCTTGTCCTTCGGCGTCGATGACACCAGGGTTTTTGCGTCGACCTCCATCGCTCTTTGAGGCGCTGGAGGACCAAGAATTGGGCGCCGAGCCACGTGTCTCGGGCCTTGGGGTTCGGTTGATTTTAAGGCCCTGCGGAACTGGTGTCTGCAGGCCCTTCGACTAGGATGAAACAGCACTGGCTGCTTTCACCACGGGAGCGGGAGAGGTCACTGCGGGACCACTCTGTGTGGGCTCGGAGGACTCCTGAGGCCTCTGTGACACTGCCCCCACCTGCGTCACATCGGCATAACTTCTTCGCGAAAGGTGTGATAGTCGCTTTCTGGCTTCAAAGCAGGCACGTACCCAGGATTTTTTTTCGGGGGGGGGGCCCACCACCTCCATCATCATCATCATCATCATCTTTTATGTCCCCTGCAGGACGAAGGCCTCTCCCTGCGATCTCCAATTACCTCTGTCCTGCGCCAACCGATTCCAACTAGCGCCCACGAATTTCCTAATTTCATCGCTCCACCTAGTGTTTTGTCGTCCTCGATTGCGTTTCCCTTCTCTTGGTACCCATTCTGTAACCCTAATGGTCCAACGGTTAACCGGCGCATTACATGACCTGCCCAGCTACATTTTTTCCTCTTGATGTCAATTAGAATATCGTCTATACCCGTTCGCTCTCTGATCCAAACCACTCTCTTTCTCTCTTAACATTATGCCTAGCAATCTTCGTTCGATCGCTCTTTGCTTGGTCCTTAACTTGCTCTCAAGTCTCTGTCCCATATGCACTGACATAATGCACTGGGAAATGCACTGGCAAATGCATTGGCACTGGACATATTGCACTGGCAAAATGCACTGATTGCACACCTTACTTTTCAATAATAATGGTAAGCTTCCAGTCAGGAGCTGGCAATGTCTACCGTATGCGATCCAACCTATTTTAGTCTTCTGTGAATTTCCTTCTCATGATCAGGGTTCCCTCTGATTAATTGACCTAGGTAAATGTACTCCTTCACAGTCTCTAGTGGCCGACTGGCCATCCTGATCTCTTGTTCCTTTGCCCGGCTATTTATCATTATCTTCATCTTCTGCATAATAATATTCAACCCCACTCTCTGTTAAGGTCTCCAATCATTTGTTGTAACTCGTGTGCATTGTTGTTGAATAGAACAATGTCATCGGCAAACCGAAGGTTGCCGAGATATTTGCCGTCGATCTTTACTCCTAAGCCCTCCCAGTTTAATAGCTTGAATTCTTCTAAGCACGCAGAAAATAGCTTTGGAGAAATTGTGTCTCCCTGTCTGACCCCTTTCTCTATAGGTATCTCCCTGCTTTTCTTGTGTAGAATTAAGGTAGCTGTAGAACCTCTGTAGATATTCTAACGCGAAAGACGAGTCAGTAAGACGAGAAACTATTTACAAATTATATTTACAACGGCTACAGCGCTGACCGGTTAGATTCACAGCGCGAGCCCAGTTCGTTCTTCCTCCTCTTTTCTGGAGTGATGGCGCCTACGCGCCTCGTTCAAACAAACAAATACCTCAAGCATGTAGCAATACTTTCCAAGCTTTTTACGTAAGCGTTCTGTACTCCTTGATTACGTAGTGCCTCTACGATTGCTGGTATCTCTACTGAATCAAATGCCTTTTCGTAATCTATATAAGCCACATAGAGAGGCTTATTGTACTCTGCAGATTTCGCGATAACCTGATTGATGACATGGATGTGATCCATTGTAAAGTATCTCTTCCTGAAGCCAGCCTGTTCCCTTGGTTGACAAAATCCAGTGTTAACCTTATTCTATTGGAGATTATTTTGGTAAATATTTTATATAATACTTGGAGCAAGCTAATGGTCCCATAATTGTTCAATTCCCTAATGTCTCCTTTTTTTGTGGATTAGTATAATGTGTGCATTCTTCCAGTTTTCTGGGACCCTTGCAGTCGATAGACACTTCGTATAAAGAGCCGCCTGTTTTCCAAGCATTATCTCTCCTCCATCTTTGATTAAATCGACTGTTATTCCACATTATCCTCCCGCTCTTCATCGTTTCATGTCTTGCAGGGCCCTTCTGACCTCATCGCCAGTTATAGGAGGGTTTCTGTATACTGTTCATTACTGTTTCTAAGTGAACTATCGTGACTCCTCTGGGTATTGTATACAGGTCAGCTTAGAATTTTTTCGCTGCTTTTACTATATCTTCGAGATTGCTGATGATATCATATCCTTCTTATCTTTTAGTGCACACATCATGGTTTGTCCTATGCCAGGTTTTTTTTTTACTGATTTCAGGCTGCGTTCATTTTTTACGGCTTCTTCAGTCTTTCTCATGTTATAGTTTCGAATATCAGTTATTTTTGCCTTGTTGATCAGTTTTGACAGTTCCGTGAATTGCGTAACGCTGTGCGGCCGCCAGTCCCATACAACCGCATAGAGCGCAGGACTCTGCGATTCTAGACGTACTGCGCTCACTGCAAAAGGTTAGAAAAACACCCACATAAGCACAGCAGAGAAGTGGCTACGTGAGGCGGTTCGACCGATAACTATAGAAGCGTCATTCAAAACAAGTAATTGTTCTCCACTTCCGGCGGCGTTTTCTCTACTTCCTTTTTAAATAAAAAGATGTTGATCCATAAATATTCTCATAAACAACGGTTAGCTTTCTTATTATTCGCTTTTGCTTGCAGTTTGGTTGTTGCCTTGGCTCTCTCCCTTAGTAGATCGCTTAATTTCTCAACTCCTTGCTATTTTTGTTTCCAGTTGCCAATTTTGAACGAAAAGTGCTATACAGTTAGGGAAAAACAGACGAGGTAACGGGCGGCAGTCATCTTGCTTATGGGTTTAAGGGTTATTGCAGGGTTTCATGATGGACGCTCTTTCACATTATTTTATTTCCCACCTTATCTAACTCATATCACGTGTATATGGTTCCAGGCATCTGCCATCGTCGCGGCGAGCCGTAACTCAAGGAAACAATGAAGCAAAGGGATAAGTTAAACGCAATTGGCGTTTTCTCCGGCCGCAACTCGTTCCATGAGAGTACAGACCAGCTGAGTAACAGCCGCATCCCTCTCCTGGTCCCAGGATCAGCCTAAACAAAGAAGGTTGAACTAACAAAAGCAACAGCTATGCGCGTGATGGTTGAATAGATGGTGACAACTGAACGTATCTCGAGTTAATCGCGCGGGTGCGGAATCTACGAGAAAACTGTCCTTCACATTACAAGAGATGCCGATAACTACCGCCATCTAAAAGGAGTGAAAAAGGCAGCATAATGCTGACCGATGAACAGCTGCGAAGTCTCAACATTGATCTGGCGGCGCTTTAGGAATGTGTGAGGAGTGGTGGCGTGGGTGGGGAGGGGGGGTATGCCACGTGATTTCGGGAGGCACGTACCCCCCTGGGTACATGCCTGCTTCAAAGAACAAGATTTTTTTTTTCACAGTCAGTGCACTTACTTCTTTTCCCTTTTTCCAGCAAGGGCAAGACCGTGAGTAAGGTGGATGGTCTCCTTTGCAGTTAATGCAATGTGGGAAGAAGTGCAGTTGTCAGACTGATGACCATTGGAGCTGCATTTAGCACCGGTGGTTTGGCCTCGGCATGCATGTGAAGCATGCACAAACCTTTGGCATTTGAAACACAGTCAGGGGTTCAGGATATACGGTCTGATCTTTTACTTTTACCCTGCATCCAGTGAAGTAGGCATTACGCTTGTTCCAAAGGCAAGTATGACATGTTTTGTCGGGATTTCTTAGTCATTTCTGCAGATGACAATTCTATACTTTGGTCACATTTTGTTCCTGGAAACCCGCAAGCAGTACCTCATTGCTCAGGGGAGGAAAGTCCTCCTCTGATGTCACACCCCTGCTTGCATTTAGTGTTCTGTGTGGTGAAATTGTCGCTGTCACGTCGCCAATACTGGTAAGTTCCAAGAGCTTCTGTGCTTGATCTTTGTCATTTAGTTCTAAGAAGAGTTCCCAGCTAGACATTTTCGAGGTTTTGTATGTCGGTTCAATTTTGTCTTTCAGGCATTTGGCCACCAGGAATGGTGAGAGCTTTCACACTGGTACGTTGTTTTCGCTGTGGATTACATAGCACTTGGGAAATGATGGAGCGTTGCTCTGAAAGGAGAATTGGAACGGTGCTTCAGTGCGGCATCTTTTCAGATGCTGATCATAGACAACGGAAGCTTGCGCTGCCAAAAGAAAAAGTGTGTATGTTCGGCAACAACGCTGACCGCCCACCACGGAGCCCAACGAGGGGACGCGGCAGAGCTTGCATAGAAGTCTGCACGACGCCTGTCATACGCCGTCACTGTAACCTAATATGGTGTACCCAAGGTAGGATAGCCATACAGAGTTAATCCTTGCCGCCCTGGAGAAAGGAAGTAAATGGAAGATAGGAGAAGAGAGAAAAGATGCAAAGTGAGAGAAAGATGAAGGTTGGAGGGAGAGAGAGACAAGAAAAGGTTAACTACCAATTTTCCCCGGGTGGGTCAGTCCAGGGGTGCCGTCTACGTGAAGCCGGGCCCAAAGAGGTGTGCTGCCTCTACCGATGGGCCTTAAAGGTCCAAACACTCGGCATCGGCTCAACCCCTAGGATCCCCCTTTCCCCAGACATGGCTAAGCCACGCACAGTTAAACCCAGGAGGGGCCAACCCTTATGTGCTCGGGTACGTGGTGTCGCAATACACCAAACGCCTGCTGGCGCAGACACCTCTGCGCGGAGTATTGGCCGATCATGAGAGCAACAAGTGTGTGGCCATTACACAACTACTGCATTCCTATAACATCAATGGCCTACAGATAAAACATATAGGTTTCGAGTTGGCACTCAAGCAAATGACGGAGAGACAGAGCGAACACGGGCTAGCTGCACTGCCTTCACCAATTGCAGAAAGAGGTAATATCCCCGCATATATGCGAGAGATGTGAAAAGGGATACCACCAGAGAAAGATGAACCAAAAAGGCATCTCAATGTGTGAGGATGAGTGTCTACAACTTAGCGGACTACAATGTCCGCGGAACAAGATGCAGACAGCATGCACGCATGATCAAGAGCATGGGGCGCTGTTCACGGTTGGGAAGACGCCTTCACGGGGCGCGTGCACACACACACGAAAAAGAAACGTTTAAATGGTTTGAGGCCACTCGTAGTGCACCGCCTCGTAAGGCATTCCGGTGTGTTAGAACCTCAGTAGATAACACTAGAAGTAATGCAATCCGGAGGTAACAGCTGCCAGTTGGCTGAACGAGGCAAAAGTCTTCAAGCGCCAACATTGCTATCCGTCAAGTCCCCACAAAGATGGCAGTGAGCACTCTTCGCCTCTTTTTGGCATCTGCTAGACAGAGAACTTCCAGAGAGCAGTCAGACCAAAATCATCCTGGCTGGTTCTGGCCACCCGCGGATAGCCAGAACCGTCCAGCCCGAGCAAAACGAACGCACGGCGGAACTGTGCCACACGGTGGGTGGAGGAACCTGAGAAAAACAAAGGCGCTCTTGGCTGGCTCTGGCAGCCCGCAGGTAGCCAGAAGTGGAAATTCAAAGAAGCCCACTACAAACACAGCAACGTGCAACTGTAGAGGCGAACTATGTGCATGACAGGGCTGGAGTGTGCACTTGTGCTCATGTGCTTCAGTCGGGCCATGCAACGTGTTGTAGAGCCGCTCTTCCCTGCACCAGCTAGACTCATGGGTAGTAGCCACATCCAAATTACATATTTAGAGTGCTGTCATCAGTGCAATATGAAGCAAAGTCTGCGAAGCAGTCTAGCCAGGAGCAGCAGGGAGTGAGCATGCTCTGGCAAGCATACGTCTGGTCTGACCATAAGTTTTGCATGGGTCGATGCTTATTGACCCTTATTCTGTGTTCAAATCTGATAAAAAATAATGGTACCCAACGGCTACCACACTGATAAGCAGTGTGTCCAATGTTTCATTCTTATGCAAGTGGACATGGCCGAGCGTTAGCAGGCTATAGTCGGCAATGGTATGACAGTGGTACTTCCGGAAGTACACAACTTGGTATCGAAATTTGAAACGCAGATTTTCACTTCCTTCAGCCTGTTTATTAAACTGCGCCAATCAATAAAAACAGTAACAGTAGGAAGAAGCACACTGATTCAAACACCCTTTTTGATTGCTGTAAGCTATTGGCCAACAGCAGCAGCGAATGGGAATCTGCAATATGATGAAATGTGGCAGCCCAATAAAGAGTGAGGAGATGACTTCTGTTGAAAAGGGCATTTGAGAAAAAGGTGACTTCATGCTCCTCTTGCGACTGCCATGTGCAAAATTTGGCTCAGAAGTTCACAGCAGCATATGCTATCCACAGAATGTTTTTTTTACCAAGTGCGAGGCGTGGTTCAGGATCCCTTTAAGGTGCTACTGACTGTGAGAACAAGGTATCAATAATATGGCCAAGTAAAATTAAATTTGAATAAGTTCTAGCTTGTGCCATAGTTTTCTGAAACAGGCTGAAAATAGGTAGGTTTTAGAGCACAGCCGTTAGGTGGCCGTTCCTCAGCAAACATCAGCGGGGGATGAAAGATGCGAGGAGTAAAGCAAAGGAAGAGAGTGTAGCGGAACCATGAGACAGAAAACAGAAGAGAAGGCTATGGTGAAAAGACTAGAAGTAAAGTCTAGTGCAGCAAAGATGGCTACGAGATGGCGCAAGAGTAGCGCGAGTCGTCTGTCAGGTCTCGCAGCAGCTTCTGCTGTGAATTGTGCCAACGCACCACCCATGTGCTGGCTTTTGCAATTCCCAGATTAGTGAGGCAGTCACGCCATACATGGCTCCGTTCGCAACGTGTGACACGAGACAGACTGCCTGTGCCTGCCAATATGTCACAAAATAAAACATGTATAGAGCGGCGCTCTAATTTCACATTAGAGAGTATTGTGATGACCGGTGAATTTTTGAAAAATTAGCGCTGAATGACTAAAATCTGGAATAAATCGGTAGATCTACTGATAAATTAGTTGCAGCACCATTCTTTCCAAGCTGCTAAGCCTAACAAGCACCATTCCATACAAAGCTGCTAATCAAAGTTGCAATATAGTGCAGTCAGCAAAGATGTAAAAAACATGGTCAAAATAATGAAAATCTGGGCTTTATGTGCCAAAACCATGATTTGATTATGAGGCACGATGGTCAAAATATCCTAGAGCACCAAACTAAGATAAACGTCTATGCTCTTTATATCCGAACTGTCAAACAGTGGGAATAGGCTGACTAATGAGCAAGTATACTGCATAATTGAATATGTGTTCGAACCATAATCCATAGAACTTTCTTTACACCAACCATGTTTCACACATCGTCGCCACAGATCACACTAAAAAAATTTTTTTAAATACTTAAATTCTAGGGTTTGTGGGGAGCACACGTGCCCATTTTTCTCCGCGTCGTCGCGGTCACATTGAGAGCCGGCATATACACGGGAGCGGTGCACTACGCCCTCTCCCGGATCTCCCTCGCTCTCACGACACGGCGTTCACCCTTCCTGCCTGATTCGCGGGAAGGTATCTGACGGGTGAGGCGGACATTCCCCTCTCAAAGGTAAAAAGGTATAAAACAGCGCCACCAGGGGAGACCCGCTCTCTTGGATGCCGGACCCCTAACCTGCCGGACTGGAGCTCGCCTTCAGCCCTAGCTGCACGCAGAGTGGAACCCCCACAGGTTTTACATGCCGAAATGATGGAATGCTGTAGTGGGGAACTATGGAATAAATTGGACAACCTGGGGTTCATGGGCGTTTTTACATTTTGCCCTCATCAATATGCAGCCTCGTGCCCATGGATTTGATCTTGCACCCTAGAACTTAGCAGCACAATGCCGAAACCACTATGCCACTATGTTGAAAAATTGAGCAACACACTGTATGGTGTCCAAAATTTTGATTGTCATGGTTCTATAGAATAGGATGCATAGGTGGGCTAGTTGGTATTGCATTCCCAGAAAAGCCTGGAGCACAGAAACTTGTTACTTCATGAAAGAGAATTAAACTTCATTGATCATTATCAGACATGTGCCTTTGATGTTTGTTTTCAGCTATTCTTGGCATGTGCAATGTATCTGTATACAGCATAGACAGCTTATAGCGTAAGTCACAAGAGTCGCTAATATCCGCTTGATTATTCAAAGACTTGTTTGATAATTATAAATTTCCCTAGCGTTGCCATCAACTCCGCAGAATTGATATAGAAAGGCAGCCGAAATTTTGGATGCCGTACAGTGTCTCATTTCATTTCCAGGACTGATTCGTATGCGTGCGATGTCAAAAACATGGCAGCAGTAAATCAAATTGCTGCCATTCGAGTCACTGTGATGGTGACCATTTGGTCGCCGGCTCTTGACAAGGCATGCTGGTTAGGCCTGAGCAGCAGGGGTGCTGGGCAGCATGCCGTCACGGGAAGCTCATTCTTAATATGTTCGTATCGATAGATGATGAAATAGAGATTAGGCATGTGATTGCACACACAGGTTGAACTTACCACAGCATGTGTGAAGCGGAGTTTGATTTCTTGGGCGATCAGCTGCGACAACCAAGTATTGTGAACACCTATCACGTTTCTATATGCGCGTACTGGTAGTAACGGTGAAAGCTCGCATGTGGACATAAAGCCTAAAGGCTCCCAACTTAGTTTGCGCAATACTGCTTAAACTGACAGCACTCAAGGAAAGGTTTTTCCGTTGACTAAGCAACCCATGCACACCTGTGTCGCACTGCCATTGCCGCATTTGTTATCATTCCTTGTTCGTTCATTTGCTCCATGTCTCCTCCTTTGCAGTACCCTGATTTCATTCCCCTCCCATCAGCGGTGCACCTACTTGAGAAGCATGCTTGCTGCCGCACTAGTCTGAAGGATTTTCCCACAGAAGCCGCATTATAACCAGTGTTTTGTCTCGTGTCTGCACTATGAGCAGTATGCATATAAATGGAGTTTTGTGGGAGGGTAAACATGAGCCAGAAAAGGTCGTTTAATAGCTGGTTCTATACTTTAGGCCGTTATATAATAAAGTGGTCTAAGCTGAATATATTTTTTCCGTGTGGACAGTACAAATCAGTTGTGAGATGAGCACTTGTGTTGTGTCACCTTCTTTGCGTCAATCATTCCTTCGCTTTTGGTTTTTCTAAAAGAGGTTTCCATAGAAAAAGTGGTGTTGCCACGTGGTCTTAATAATCTAGCAGGTCTGAAAAATCAGTCATTTGCTTGTTTGTAAAAAATATCAGCAAGGAAATAAATACAGAATATCTTTCAAGGCAGTGCTTCCAGCTAACTATATGGACCATCTGTTGCTTCTGTGTTTCTATACATTATTTTCACTGCACAATGCGGCCGAGGAAAAGGAACACTTGCCACCCTGCGTGAAATCAAAGAACTGATTGATAACAATGGCAATGAAAGTTAAGAATATGGTTTGATTCTACAGAAATAAATAAGCTACAGCACTGCTTTCTTCTGGCACAAGATAGACTTCCTGCATTATGGTTTGCCAATAGCATGCTCTACTTCTGCCTCAAGGGCGCCGGTAAACTATTGTGCATCTATGTGGAGCAGATGCGTTAAGGTAACAACCACGTGCTAGCAGAGTCTAGCAGTGCACCTAATCTTCGCCTAGAGTTTACCATTGCCACAGTAATTGCAAAGAATGCGTTGGAACGAACCAGGTTTACTACACTGGGTCCTCTCTGATGCATTCTTTGCGATTACTTTGCAAGAGAGGCCATACGTGCTTATTCAATCCAATTGAAAGTAGACAACACTTGCATTACCAAGAAACATAGTGTGCACACTGCACCTCACAAAGTGCAAGCAGCAAAGAGAAGTAGGGCGCAGAACTAGCCATGTGCCTTGGGAAAAGAACCTATTTTGTCCACTGTGTACTTATAATCTGATCAGGATCCATCCGCACTAGCCTTGCACCCAGGAAGATTAGTGCCGAACAATCGATCAGCTTTCTCTCTGGCTCAAATTCCTGTTTGGCTTACAGGACCCAATGGCTTTTGCTGCATAGCACAGAGTTGGTTTTGTAGCATAACACATATGGCATTATTTTAAATATGCATATGTATTACTTCTTTTAGCAAATCAAGCTGTGATAAAATTATTCGTGCGTAAACTTTGTTAAACAGATAAAAAAAATTAAATTATGGGGTTTAACGTGCCAAAACCACTTTTCTGATTATGAGGCACGCCGTAGTGGAGGACTCCGGAAATTTCGACCACCTGGGGTTCTTTAACGTGCACCTAAATCTAAGTACACGGGTGTTTTCGCATTTCGCCCCCATCGAAATGCGGCCGCCGAGGCCGGGGCTCGATCCCGCGACCTCGTGCTCAGCAGCCTAACACCATAGCCACTGAGCAACCACGGCGGGTCTTTGTTAAACAGATACCTGCACTATCTAATACCCGTCACATGGCAAGTCTAATGTCATTTCCAACGAATTACATTTGTTGCGGTTAATGTTATTATAACCACGCGCTGTCACACAGCGAAAACTAATGCCATTTGAACATGATTACAGTGACAATAGTAAAAAAAAAGAAAAGAGAGGCAAAAATAGCATCACAGCCACTTTTCTACAATAATTATTTTCCAATATGCTAAATTCTGTTGGAATCTGTGATCCTCCCTTACACACCGTGCTTTTGGATTACTAACACGTCGACAATGCCAACCAAGTTGAGTCACGCCAAGCCGAAGATTAGGCAAGCAACATGGCGGAATGCACGACGGGCGCATCCTATCTGTTTTCGTTCTGAAGAGGAATGGAAGTTGCATGTCATTGCCGTTCTGATGCGCATGCAGGCTCCTAATATCCACATTGTCGGTGCGTGCATTTATGTCAAGTCAATCGAAGTGGCCGTGGCCAATGCTCCAGTGCGAACAAACACGAATGCCACACCCAAAGCCAAAGACAGCCGTCAAGTCACTGGAGCAAAAGTAGCTTTCTGTAATTATGCACCAAGATACACCTAATTGTCATTAAATAATTAGGCAATACAAATTGACAGAACAATAGTTTTTTTTGTTTAGCAATGAAAAAGCATGTACTGTTTGCGAAGCTGACCGATAGGCTCCTAGTGTCAAAGATACACATTTGGTTCCAAAACGAATGCGAATGAGTTTGGCAAACTCATTCGTTTGGAAATGTCATTTCCAACTAATGTCATTACATTTTACCATGTGACAGCAAACAAATGGCATTATGAGTAAATGTCATTAATTGAAAATGATATTAAATTTGCCGAGTGACAGGCGTATAAATCATATTACTCAAAGGTGCAATGAAAACTGTTGCAGAGATAGCATCAAAACTGGTAGAGACTGCTTTACAAAGGCACAGAAACAAGAGCAATCTTTGGTGTGCTGTTATGTGTTAAGTATAATATATATATGACTCTATGTAAAAATGAACAAGCTCTTTGTTCACTCAATTGCTATAAGATCTATGTAGAGTTCACCTGTTATGTATGGTGCCGCTGTTGCTAACAACATAACAGAGCCTCAGTAGGGTAGGAACTTGGGCCGGATGGTGTAGCATAGTTCAAACTCATACAGTTGCTAGTCAGTGCAATGTGTGTGTCACTCTTCGTCTTCGTCTGAGTGCTGGTCTTCCAGAATTTGAAATAACAGAGCTCTTGAGCACTGCCATGGAAACAAGAGAACACTTGGGCGTGTTCAATGCATCTGTTGTTACACAAGACTAAAAAGACAGGAAAGCACCCATTAACAAAATATTTTGCCTTTCCTTTTTGGTTAAGTATGCAAAACTTGTCAGCAGCATCAACAGGATATCAGACAAGCTGACTGAAAATTTCAAGCGTATGTTTTGCACACAAGTGAAAAACCCAGAGCAAAGACAAAATTTCGTCGGTAGCCACTGAACTGTAATACCGGCTTAAGCTCTTAGCCCATTACTCTTCTCTTACAAAACGAAATGAGAGAAAACAGCAAATGTTTAATGTGTGCACAACTGCCATTTTTCCAGAAGAGGTGGTGAGCCAAAACAAAGAAGTTGATTGGCAAGCATGAAGAAAAGTGAGTGAGTGTGCCAATATCTGCTTGTATCTGTTAAGCAAGCACCTCCATATCAATAAAATGCATCCCAAACATGAAGTGTTCCAAATGAGAGCAGGTGACGAACTCATCAATTTGATGGTAGTGTGAAAATCCACTAAATTAAGAAAAAAAGCATGAACTATAAGGTATTTAAGAAAACAATTGCAACAACTAATCATCATCATAATGTAGTAAGAATTGGTACCTACGCACTGCCATATTTAAACAAACACTTCACGGTTAGTCCTACTTTTGAAAAAACTCATTTTCTTGGCAGCCACAGTTACCTGCTGACTAATGGATGATGATTTGGACATGGCCTGAGCGCAATGTGTGCTTTCAGGGCTTTATACAGGCAAATCAATTAGGATGCCCATTCTGCACTGCTTTTACCAATAAGTGCACTTTAGGCCAAACCTTCATGTGTATGCCCAGGCCAAATACTTCCATGCAATTGGTTAGTCATTTAGTCCCTGAAAAAGTAAGCATTTAGCATGACTGCCATTGTAACCCACCTTGGTTGCTGCTTCCTGGTTCATCATCATAGGCCATGAGAGCATGAACCAGTTCAAGAAAAAGTTCGTCATTCACTGACCCCGCATCTCGGTCCCCGTGCACCTTGCCATCATAGTTCTTTAGCAGTTCCTCAATAAAGGTGCCGTCCTGGTCCAGAATCTCATCTCCCATGTAGGGAATGTTGTGCAGTACAGTCTCATCCTCCACCTGTTGAACAGCATTATATCTTTATGGGAAAATGAAAGCCTCTTACCAAAGTAACACATCACCAAGAAATGCAACTGTCCCTTTATGAACAAACTTGACCACAAAAACAAATACTATACCATGAAATTCTGTTGAGTAGGTGCCCACGTGTACATGGTTGGGATAGGATTGACAGCGTACATTATGCGCATTGGTGCTACCTGCTTGGTCCCATCTGCCAACTCCCCTTCACACTTAAAGAAAAGAACAAACAAACAAAAAAAGATTTTTCACTTTGCAACTGCCATGTAAATAAGCGATTGCCAGCATCAAATAAACCTAGGCAAGAACTTTTAAGGTGTTTCCAGAAATAAAGCACTTTCCTAAAGCATAATGCTGCAATACCTTTTTCATAACAGGAAGGTGTACTGGCATGTCAGTAGGAAAAAGAGGAATGGCCTTGGTCTCCGTCTGTTGCTTTTGCAAGAGAGCTGCTGTTTCAATAATGAAGCGCCTGTTGGTCATGTATGCAGCCTGAAATGAAAGAAAATAATATTAGATACTCTTCCATTTGTTACCAGTGAAACCGAGCAAGGAGATGCTATTTCGCTCATGAAACATAATTTGATGTTCCAAGGTAAGCCAGGCTGTAAAGATGACTAAAAGTAAACAAAACACGGCTACAAATATGTGGCCTGTATTGTGACATTAAAAGTACAAGAGATATTATATATGTGCGGTGCACAGAGTGGACAAAAACGATGCCTCAAAATGAATGCATAAAATGCATGTCCATTACCCCACTATAAAAATAGGCTGGGTAGACCATCAGGAGAAGCCGTCTAATTGATGGATGTATAGATGCAGTTATCACTGGTGAACTAGAGAGCCGCTGCAACCTTGTCATAGACATCTGTTGATGTTGAAGTGTGAAATGAGTGGACTGCAGGACAGGTGCACTGTGCTAACATAGTCAAGAGTTCGACGGAATACCATCTGGTCAGGTAAAAGCGTTGCTAGAAAATGAAGCAAGTCACTGACCAACGTCAAAATAAATCTAAAATGACGTTCTGCAAAATTTCAACTTTTAAACTTCTATATTCCACGGAATACAGTCCGCAAAAGACCGTATGTATACCGATCGCAATAGATTTGCCCCTCATGAAAATGACCAGCTGGCCCCCCTTTTTTATTTATTCATTCTTTTAATTTTTTTTTTTTGCAACATGTGCATCACACAAATGCATGTAAAATGAAATCGATGGTTTAACATCTTTGTCTGGTTGGGCAGTAATTCATGCTAAAAGAAAAAAAAAATGAAATCTTGAAATGCTCCTGTAACAATGCATGAATTACATTTAAAAAAATTTTTTTTAATCCATCCAATGCTCTTGCATAGCATGTGGCAGCCTCTAATAACACTGACTGGGGCAAGGCTTCTATAGTCACCAAGGAAATCTGCAGTATCTCGGGTACCTAGTTAGCCAGACTACAATAAAAATGCTGAATTGTAACAATGCCAATCTTTTGCATGCGTTTGCAAGATTCTTAGGTCGAGTACTAACACGTGCTTAAGCTCACCACTGAAGCCAAGACATCTAAATCTTAACCAGACCTCTTGATAGAAATGCATGTAGAGCCAAAACATAAATGCATGAAATCCTAAGTCAGTTTAAGCTTCTCATAAAAAGAAAGTGAGAACAAAAGAAAAGACAGAGCAAGTAACAGGTTGCTACAGCAGTGAAAGCAGACTAGAAAATTTGTGCCAGAAATCATGCACGACTCAAGTGGTAAAATCCAGCTAAAACAATGCAAGACATGTGCCAGAGACTAATTCATGGTTATGCAATGTAAATTGTGAACATGCGTCAAACTATGTTTCTAGAATGCAACATTTTAGGCATGCTTGCTTATCCCTAGCATGCAAATATGCTGGCAAGAACTTTCAGTGCATAATATGATACTTTAGAACTCCTTGCTGGGTGAGTTGGTACAAGGCTCTGTTAGCAAGAGTTGCGCGTATAAAAGGAATAACACAGGAATAAACGAGGCAACATCCTCTTTTCCTGTGTTCATTTTCTTAGACACAACTATCCCTAACATAACATATGATACGTACCATGACTTCATCATGCCTCTTGAAGCGTTTTATTTGCCTGAGCCGCATGTATTCAGAACGAACTCTTTTTCTCCATTCTGGGCTCACTCTGCTCACATCCATTTGCATGAATACCCTATAACAAAGCAAAAAAATATGTTCACTTATGAAAAGAAACACTGAAAGAAAAAAGTATTTTACCACTAAGTGCACGGCAAAAGTGTGTCTTGATATCCAATATAAAATGAATTCACCAACGAAAACTTATTTAAAGTCCAAGAGATGGCTGAAGGTGCAAGTTCTTTTTCTGATGGAACCATGTCATTAAATTAATCCCCAATATGCAAACTCGGCTCAATCTGAGCCAAGAGCTACAATCCTGCACACAGACAAGATATAGTGGTATTAAAGTGAATAGCTCTTCAAATTATTAAAGCCTTCATTTTTTTCCTTGAGCTACACTAAAAAGACTTATTGATCATGGGAAATGACATAAAGAGTTACTAACCTAATGTAGCTTGGCCATGACAAATAAGCATATCATCAAGGGCCACCAGTGAGTGCTCAACATGCCACCAACTGCACTTTCAATGCACTTGGCCCAGACTGATAGGTAGTGGCAAGTACACTGCCAAGGCAGAATAAATTTAGGCCCCCTGCTGTATACAGTCCAAAAATCTTCAGTTGTACCGTAACTAATGGCTTATGTTGCCACATGACACTGAAGTTACCCCAGCTGCATGCTACCAGTTTCTTGGCCTGAAAAACATTTGGCACAGGCTTCAAATTAAACCTTTTTGACAAGAATAAAATGCCCTGCATTGGAGTAGGGCCTCAGGTTTTTAAAAAGTAATCAAATGCAGCAAGGGCACATTTACGATAATAAGTAACCAGGTGTAACGGTTTGTTAGCTCAACTAAAGATTTCAGTTGGCTTTAGCAGAACCGGCACCAGTTCTTTCTTTCCATTGTGCTAATTAGTAGCAACGGAGTAATACAATTAGAACACCAACCCCATCTGAACACTTACATAAACCATTTATTTTTAAACATCACATACATATTGATAGTAAAGGAAGGAAAAAAAAAGCAGAAGGACTGATGATAGTAAAGCAGGCCAACTATTTTTTGGCCACATCTTTTGGCTAAGCAAAAATAAAAAAAAAACCTGCATATGTGGGAATCGGTGATAAGCAAAATTTTATTTGGTATTTGCTGAAATGTTTCCACTTCACTTTTGTGCAGCCTAACATTCCCCGCTCAATGCACAAATTGGTGCTATTTTGATCACCTAAATTCTTTGTCCACGTTCAGCTGCTTATGTTGTGAACTGCTTTACTTCTCTGAAGCAGAGTTTTTGTGCACTTCACTGTAGCTCAACGCTTGTCCAACTCAGTGCAGGCTGTAGTCCCAGTTTGTTCCATTTACTTCTTTCTCCACACTTGGCTGCTTTTGTTGCCGACTTCTTCAATTCTTGCCTCTTGTTCTGCTCGTCTATTCAGGTACCGTACCTGGCTAGAGGCACATATCCATTCTGAGAGATTGGCCAATAATGGTTATATACTCAGTGCCACATGCGAGCTGAACAATCCTAGTGGCCCAACTTGTATACTCGACACGACAGCAGCAGCCAGCGCCCACAATGAAGAGCAAAAAAAGATTTGCTTAAAAAAAAAAAAAAAGTCCCCAGTGTCCACGGCTGCTTTGCCCTTTGCCAGTTTCTACATATATCCTTGGAACCATATTTCAACACAATAACGTACATAAAATATAACCGATACGAAAGCAAGGGGTTTCACAAAAAAGCGATATAGATATACGCGTCATAATAAACAGACCGTCCGGAAAGTCTGAAGTGTGGAATACTCAGCATTCGGGAGCACTGCCATGCGAATGGGCAGGTCGTACTGCACTGGACGCACCAAAGCACGGACTTAATTGTTCAGCAGCAGCAAACGTGAAATTTCAACTGGGATGGTGCATGCATCGACCTCTTCACACTATATATATGTCGACGAATCCAAGCGGACCTGAGTTTGGTTGTAACACCATGCATAAGAAGCATGCTACAAAAGCCTGGTGATATGGGTCGACCGGCTCAGCTGTGGGCACCACGTATACTTCACAAGAGATTGCGGAAAATTAACCCATAGCGAACGGCAAAATATTTTTAAATTCGTCGGCTCGCCAGCAAGCCCTTTAAACATTCTGAACAATCAATGATGGTACATTTCATGGCAAAATATAGGACCACCCCACATACATAAGCTAGGAAAGATTCAAAAGATCAGTATCAAAGGACAATTATAATGTGCGGTATCGTATGAACTCGCCTTGAACGCTTTCTGGCGATGTCGAAGCGTCAACACAACACAACAACGCGCAGCAGAACACCCCACGTCGAGCACACGGCGCCAAGGCGCCGACACGGCTGACCGCGGCTGGCTATGTCGCTTGTCGGCTAGGTCAGTAGAGGGCGCAAACAGCAGTGTACAAAATTCTCGAATTCTGTGGCATGCTCTCGGCTGTTGTCGTTTTGTGCACTGTCTGGAGGTTTCTTTGGTTACGACTATCACACTATACTTGAACGCGGCGTATTGCCGAAATTCAGTTTCAATATTGTTCTTCTATGTAGCGGAGGTCAGCGCGAACTTTATTTGGACATGTGAGGTAACGTTCACTTCAAATCATTCTGTAATACCTTTGTTGCTAGAACTAACCCACCCCTGTTTTGCGCGAGCGCCTGAAACGCTCGATTCGGTCATGTATGGTTGCATTAATGCGCGCCAATTCGTTGAAGTCGTGTAACTACGTGGTGTAAAATGTAGTAAGCAGTGCCTTTTTTAATCCTCTTGTTATAATTTCTACAGTGCATAAACTCTTGCGACGAGCCAAACTTTCGTTTGTGTACGTAAGCTAAGTTGTTTATGGATTTATTTTGGTCACGCCGGACTTTATACTATTGATGCTGATGCCAGACGCATATGAAGGCGCCATTTAGTCGGTCGGCTGTGTGCCGCGAGGCTAGTGAAAGCGGCCCAGCGGACTCTTTTATTATTATTATTATTATTATGAAGCCATTTGCGGCAGTGGAGCACTCCGTAGTGCGCATGGCATTTATTATTATTATTATTATTATTATTATTATTATTATTAGACGCGATTCTTTCTACACTTAGGCGTCTGTGCGCGAGTCATCTTCACGCGGAATTTGAGTCTTTACTCAATAAATTAGAGGTTCTTGGTGAAATCCGTGAAGAGGCAATCGAGCCCAATTCCACAACAAATGTCACGGTTGAAAAATAATGAGAAGCTGGATCTAGATTTACTTTCCACGTTTATTATTCCATACAACCTTGTTGCGGTAGATTGCCCGTACCTCGCTTCAGCTCTTTTACCGTTATTGCTCATCAAGTTTACACACACACACAAAATTCAGAGCAGCTAATTTGTTATTTCTTTTCAGAGTTGTCTGAACTGTTGAAGGGTCTCCTGTGCACTGTTTGGATCTCTGATAATGGCTGATCAAGGAGAGCAAGCACTGGAACGTAAAGCACCCAGAGATCCAGACTGCCTGCTACTGGGAGATGAGAGCCCTCTGCAAGAGGACGCTACTGGTGAAAAGACATCTGACTCCCAGGACGGGCCAAAGCAGTGGGACTGCTTCCCTTGGGATAGATGGTCACGTGAGAGGAGCACAGACTCAAGAGAAAGGAGTGTGGACTCGCGTGACTCAGCCACAAGGGAGAGGGATCTCCGGCAAGTGTTCACAAGCTACCTGGCACTTCTATAAGGAAACATGAGTATTGTATATTTAAAAGTGATTTTTAATTTTGTATATGTGTGTAGTGCGCACTAGCCCCACAATGTCTGCAATATGCAAAAACCAGGAAGTGACACTGTATTTTGCAGTTCTAGAAAAAGACAATGTTCACCCAAGCTGCCCTCATATAGACAGGGAATAAGGTATTTAATAATTATGGCGAAATCAGTGGGATGGGAGAAACCAGTGAAATGAGCTTCAGAGCCTTGTGAAATAGTAAACTGGACATTTTGAAAATGCTGACTTTGCCTCAGTAGCAAAAGTATGTGCCGAACATGGTTCAGTCAGCGTACAATTGTATCCGTGCTGACTTCCAACTTTTTGAAAGAAGTTACTGCAAATAATTGGTGGATGGTGATAACTTAGTATTATAGAAACTGACATTTATCTGAATACTAGAAGCAGCAGTGTTGTGAAAGAATTGTTGAATTAAGGGAGACATTAAAAATGCAGAGAATATAAAACTCCAATGTAATCAACTCCAGGAAACACATTTGGCCATAGCTGAAGGCAATCTTACAGTAATGAAAACACAATGCAGGCAAATTCTGCTGTAGAAAATAAATTACATACAATATAACTTCTTTACTAATTACTACCTCCTAATGTTACAATCAGTAGCTAAAGAAAGCTCACCTACAGTATTTTTAATAACATGAACAGATATAGAGAGAAATTTAAAAACACTGGCAAACAGCAGTTATGAGCCCCCAACTCTGCGATATGCTTTGAAGCTCTCATGTGATCTTGAGAAGAACACATTGCAGGATGCAGTCCACGCTGTTCTGGAACCTCAAGTAATGGCACCACATGCAGCCGAAAACCTGTCACTAATGAAACACCTCCTGAAATATGTGCCCACTGGCAGTCATATTCTTTTACCATAGTGGAATACAGCTCTGATGATGAAGGTTTTTATTTATTTTCATATGTGGCCTTACACCTGCTGTGTTGAAGCCTTTTTCTTTGCATCGTTCTGCTCAGTCATGGATGGACATGTCCAACCCATTTCCTAGCTTACAATGGTAGATTGCAGAAGGAGGTATAGATGTAGTAGTAGTTGTAACACTCGGTTCAATGCCCATAAGTGCTGGAATGATTCTCTACACTACTGTGTAATATTTTATGAGACTCATTCTTAATTCTTGAGAACAGGTAAACTTGCTCAGCCCATTTCACAGCTGATATCTGCTGGTCACAGTGAAACTAAATTAGATACTACGTAATGAAAAGTTGGGCTAGTTGCAGCTGTGACATTATTAAAACGATTTTTCCAGCACTTAGTGGAAAAGGGAAGAGGAAAGCGAAACAAAGCAGCAAGACAAAAGAACACTCCAGTGCTCCTTCTGTCCAGTTGCTTCCTTTTGCCTTCCTTCCGCTTGTCCACTAAGCGCTCGAAAAATCTTTTTACTAATGAATTAGATTCAGTGATGTGCGGCACCAATGCACTTTTGAAGGTGAAAGCAAATGTGCCTTTAAGATTTGACTCTGAATGCAAGGATTAGGAGGGGCTGTTTCATCTCACCTAGCACTCTGAGCACCTCCTTGCGCACAGGTTGAGAGGCGTGCCACAAAAACGGAACTAATTCTTTTACAGACACAATGGCTATCCCAGGGTTCAGGCAATGCCTGAGCAAGGCAAAGGTGGGGACATAAATAGTAAGGTGAAGAGAGGGTAGGAAAGCTTTAGATGAGGTGACTTGCTGGTACATGTTTACAACTTTTCTTGGAGGATTGTTTGTTTCTGAATTCTTTACCTGTCACTTATTATCAGTGAATGCATTCCCTATGAGTGTTCCAAATGGCTTCACCTATAATATTCCACATCTCTTCAGTGTGAGTAAAATCTACATCACGAGTCAAACTTTCATTTTGGGACCTCATTAGGGAAACATCTATTATGCGTCATTTTAAACTGATACATCTGCTGTGCATTTTATTTATTACACCTTTACTCATAATGTCAAAAATAATGTAATTACGATGTAGTGCCTAGAACTTCATTGGATTTCAGTTGCACAGAAAGAAGTCATCATACCTTGGTGGTGAAGCAGCGCACTGACAAGAACAAGGCAAAGACATACAAGAAAACATGACACTCGCTGTGTGTCGTGTTTTTCACTTTTCTTGTGTGTCTTCGCCTTGTCCTTGTCAGTGCACTGCTTCATCACCAAGGTATGATGATTAATCACCAACTCGCCGAACTTTCCACATTACAGAAAGAAGTCACTTTGCTATTTTTAATGGAGGGAAGATTACATTTAGTGTGTTGTTTTCTGTTTCTTTCTGCATGTGGAACTTTAGCATCTGGTTTATTATCCAACCACTGCAGGAGTTTCTCATTGCTACTCTCCCTTTTTTTCCCCCATAAGCAACACATTGGTGATAGGTTCATTGTGTAACTCAATTGTGCAGATTCTGTTGCTTTAAGTAGCTAAGACATCAAGAGTGTAAACAGCTTTGATACCTGGCTTGACCAGCTGTCTTTCATAGGGAGTAAAATTCAGAAATTTGTGCATGTGTATTATATTTATTTTAATGTGTATTATAGACCTGAAGTGACCAAAGTTGGTGGTGGTAGGCCCTGACAGGATGCACTATCTTCATATTAATAAATAAATAAATTCTAGAAACCTTCACTTTAGCATCCTGAACAGCCCCAGATGTCACTCTGAGGCATACGTTAAACTTGTGGTGTTAACTGATTGTGACAACTGTATGCAATATCATGTGGTTATGGGTCTGCACAGGTATGCTGAAGAACGGAAACGTGACCGTGAGCGTGGCCGACGCGAGGAGGTCATCCTATATCGTCACAGAGACTCTGAAAGCTCTCAGAGTGATAGTACTGAAGAGGAGGAGGCAGAAAGCTCAAATGAAAGCAAAGTGAAGGCTCCCACATCCACTGCTGTGAATGAAAGTGCTGAAAACAAAAGAACTTCCTCACAGGAGGCCGCTCCTGTATCACAGAGCCATGCTGAGAGGACTGAGCATAGTACAGCATTGACAAAGCACACCCATCAAAGGGCAGCCAAAACTACCAAAAGTCCACCAACCAGCAAGGAAGCTGCAAAGCGAATGGAACTTGCCAAAGGTGAAGCCTTGGGCTGTCTTTCAAATAATAGGGAAAGGGGGGATAACAATAGGACCGGTATTGCATCTTTGTACTTGCATGTTCTGTCTCCGTTGGAGTTTGCTTAACTGTGTTAGTGTTGGATTTTGGTACTTCATGTCATTTAGAAAGTAATAGGAAAAAATTGGAAATATAGTCAGCCATAAGTGCTGTTATGAGAGAACCTATATATATATTGCTCACCACTTCAGCAGCCTTGAACAATAAACTTAGCAACAAAAGGCTATCCAAGCAACGTATTCATGCCAGCAGTGTGCTGTACTTGTTAACTATTCTTGCTGTCACCCTTACCACTTATTTCTGTGTAACAGTTTCAGGCTTCACAGAGCTGTTGAGAGTTAGTCATCTTGTAAGTAGGTGGATCCAAATGAGGCAGTGCAGACAGGTATAAATGCTTATTGTACATGAACCACTTGCTTCTTTAAGTGTAAGCGCAGATGTCATTTGAAGTTGGCACTTGTTGGTAAGCTTTTTAAGGCACTATGACTGGTGGAAATACTTTCCTACTTTGTCAAAAAGTAATAAAATTAGCTGCTTTCACTACACTCAATACACTACACATTACATAGTATAGTGAGTTCTCACTTTTTTAATATTTATTATATTGAGGATGGAGTGGCCCTCTTGGTGGAGATACCATCAATGTTAGTGAAAGTGTGCGTCTTTGGCTATCTACCTGCAGACTGCGCTGTATGCTTATCTTTATTTGCGTAACCTGCCATGTTCTGCCAATAAACATGGTATGGGATAAAAACCACTGCCAAAGTCCCTCCCCGAGTGTCATCTGAATGGAAATGAGCTAGGGATTTAAGCAAGAAAACCATTTATACATAGCAATGTAACACTGAAGGTGTCGTTCATACTTATAGGGCAAGTGGAACTTTACCAAAGTTGCTGTGGCATGAGTAGCATCCTTCATGTGGCTCTAATTTCAAGGCATGCAATCTATTGTTGAATCAATGGCAGTTTTCTAGGGGCAGTAATTTTTAAAATTAATGTTTACTTTTCATGTGTGGCCTTGCTCTTGAAACTGTGCACTATTCTTTGAAGCCAATTTTTCATTCGTTATGGTTTGAAAGCAAAAAAGGTAGCACACTGTTTATTTGCAAATTACATCAGCAAGAATTATTGAAGCTCCAGAGCGTTTTGGAACAAAGGCAACGAGATGCAATTGACTTGATAGGGGTGTACCAACATTGCAGTTACATGCACACACATACACATCTCACAATAAATTAGAATAATACCTGTGTGCTTGTTTGAATCTAGATAGTGTTTCTCAACTGCAAACATTGCGTTGAGTGCATAAATCGTGCATAAAAATTGTTCGTGTAAGTTGCATTGCGCAGTGAAACTGCAGGCTCATAAGTGAACAATACACAGCCTGCAGTAAAGCTGACAGTTTTACGCTAAACTTATGATGTCATGTATATTTTTGCATGTGTGTTATACATAGTGGAAGTTTGGAAGGCGGTGTTATGGACAGTTTTGCTTTGTGGACACAGGGATTTAGAGGATGTGTTGCACATATGAAAGCATCTCCTCTTGTAGACTTTATGATCTTGCCAACCCACTTGCACACTACCATTGTGTCATAACCAATAGTGCTGAAAATGGGCCAACAGCTGTACCTGATCACATCATTCCACTCGCAAAATTAGTATATCCTTAAGCCTGAAAGGTACGCTACCAATCTAGGCTGACCTAATTTTGCTTTTTAGCACCTTTAATATTCTTGCATTATCATCGGAGTTATATAACTGGAAAGGAAATTTCTTATTTTTACAGTGCAGTGGTCAAATTTTCTTTTTACTTGGAAGTTCATAACCTACATTGAGCAACAAGTACACAGTTGAAAACACAACTGTACTAGGCTTTACCTCCTATTTCTTGTAATGTGGAATGCTTTCTTTAAAGCCTATTATATCTTGGTCTCCTCCCTTGCTCACAGTGAGGGTATGCAGCCAAAGAGACATTAGCACCATGAAAATGTCAAAATATTTTTATTAATTACCGTGAATGTGCTATTTATCTTTTTAATTGATGTCCTTTGACAACATGTTGCAGTTGCAAAATATAAGATGAGCAGTAGTGAAGTTGTGTCTACTTAGTGGAAATCGTAGGACATGCACTACTTTAGGGATATGCATCTTTAAAGGGCCCCTTACCAGGCCCCATAGCAAATTGTGGTTATACGCTGGAAGCTATGTGTCCTCTAGCTGCTGGAAAAATTTTCCAAATTGGCTCATTAATAGCCGAGATAAAAATATTTCAGTGCCGCGAACCCATGATTTCAGGAGGCAAACACCACTTCGAAGAAACACTCTCCACTTGCCCTGTCTAGTCTTCACAAGCAAAACTCCCTCCGTGTGTTCTCCCATACCGAAGCTCGAGAATCGCGTGACACATACGTCACCGGCCCCACCTTCATTTTTTTTCTCTCTCCTTGCCGTTTTTTTTTTTCTTCTTTTTTTTCCTTGTTCTTTTTCCCGCCTCTCCCGGATTGAAATTTCAGACCTTTCCGCTGTGCATAGCGATGCAATTCTTCAAATTCAAATACGATCGTTAGCGCGCATTGTATGCTTTGCGCTTGTGAGTTCAAAATGGCCAGACCTGGTGAGGGGCCCTTTGAAGTGTGCTGTGAAAAATGAATTGGCAATCCAGTTCACAATTTCACAGAAGCGGTTCCCTAGTAGTTAAATTTTAAAGGGACAGACAACCGCTCAGAACATGAATCGAGATAACCCCGCTGATGGAATGATTGTCTATCGTAGTTGCTAAAACGAGCCATGCTTTTCTCATTACACGTGGATTTATATTTTGAATTAATCACTAAAAGTTGCGAAAAATGACTTTTGGCACCCCACGCGGCAAAAATATCAACCTGCATAAGAGGTCCACTACGTGACCTTCTACTAGTGTACGCGGTTCCTGGTCTTTTTATTAGTATTGAAATACAGTATACTTTTTATTATTATAAGTTTTTCCCGACTTACAGTGTGCAGATAAGCCTTTGTTTGTAGTGAGCAGAAAAGTGACGCTGCCTTCATTTTCGACGAGTTGCCTTGGCCCGTCTATCAACAGAACGATGACGACAGGGGCCAGCCAGCCATGATGTAGGCGTGTACTTGGAGAAAAATGCGGTACAAATATAAGAAATGTCTGTACAACAACGCGAACTTATTGCACCAGCTTTTTATTTTCAAAAGTGGTTGAAATGGTCAGAATGTAGGTGTTTAACCACAGTTGCACTCCCTCCTGTGAAAGCAAAACAATGGGTGGCTTTCACAATTTGCAAAGCAGGCTATCGACATTGCTCTCGCTTCTCAGCATCTTTGAAGGAAGGACTCTTACTTTTCAGGGCTGCTCAGATCGAAAAATTCTACTTACTAAATATCCACGCACTTTCGGAAGTAACCGCTACAGATGTAAACACTACTGAGGGTGAGGTTTGCATTGCGCTACAAAAAAACCAAGCCCTAAAAAATTGGTCATCAGTCCCTTTAACTGAAACGTCAATGCATTTTTCAGCAAATTTTAGGAGCTGATACCTCAAAGTTGGTGTACTAGATTTAAGATTTCTGCATAACAGACATGACTTCAGTACTGCTCTGCTTGAATTTTGCAGTTTCTACATGTCTCCCAAAGTGAATAATAATAAAAAATTAATTGGCACATATGTAATTATGCTTCAAACGGGTATAGCCGATATTTTTATTGCCATTAAGAGGAAAAAATGGAGCCGGGCAGGTCATGTAATATGTAGGTTAGATAACTGGTGGACCATTAGAGTTATAGAATGGGTCCCAAGACAAGAGAAGCGCAGTCAAAGACTGCAGGAGACTAGATGGGACAATGAAATTAACAAATTCACGGGCGCTAATTGGAATTGGTTGGCGCAGCACAGGGGTAATTGGAGATCGCAGGGAGAGGCCTTCATTCTGAAATGGACATAAGATAGGCTGATGGTGCTGCTGCTGCTGCTGCTGATGATGATGATGCTGATGATGATGATGATGATGTAATAACGTAAATATTAGGTAATTGTTGAAGTTTAATTTCTTTTTGCTCACATCTGCCTAGCCATGCAGTCTACCTGGGAAAATGACAGGGGCCTAGATATAAAAATTTGAGTGTTCCACATCAGAAATAATGGCTGGTATATATTTCTTATGTTGTCTATCCTGTATTTATATTCCAAAATGATAGCCTGCTATGTCACATTCTATAGTATCAAGTTCCACTGTGGGCTTTGCATTGAGTTTATCATGCTTAAATCTGAATTTTGAGGTATCAAACTCAGTGAATCAAAAATGATATGTTGAGCTTTGTGAAATTGAAAAGGTTCAACCTAATAAGGGTTTTGTCACCTGCACGTGCCTTCAACATCATGGGATGAGTGGAGGGAAGGTGCAGATAGGAACAGAGAAATCTGCAAAGGTGAGAGGGGAAACCTAGATAACAAACAAGGAAGGTGGTCATGGAACATAGTCATTGACTTCAGGCACTTGGTTGTTAATACTTGGCGCTATCATGCACTTAAAGCATTATGTGTCCCAGCCATTTCACTGAATGAATCATTTGTGCACTTTGAACTCTGGTCTTTACCATCTGTTTACTTTCTCATATTCCCACGCTTTTCCATGTTTACAAGTGATCTTTGCCACCTGTAGGTCTTTTCAGAGGTGTATCTCTTGTTACTATCCCTCACGTAACAGGATCTGGTGAATGCTGGAAATATATATGTACTTTTGCGTGGAGAAGTTAGATACTGCAGTTGTAAATTTGCCTGTTGTGCGTTTGTGAAGTTTTATCAACTCTCCTGTTTCGATGGATGTGGGCTTCTCTGTTGTGCATATGTGGTTTCAGTGAAGGTTTATGTGCTGTTTGGATGATCTGTAGGAATATGGTGGCTGAGTGCAGGTTTGCAAGCGGTTGTGAATACCACATGAATACTCCTTCTAATTTTCAAATAGCCTGTTCCTTGCTGTATAAGTGCTCTTTACTTTACTTGGTGTAAATTGACTCCATGATTTCCTTTCACTTTATACATTCACATAAGATGCTGCTACATTATATACTGAAATGTTGTGTACTGTATTGAGTGTGCTGTTCCTGCCTGCAATTAGCTTAGGGCTCACTTGGTAATTTAGAGTGCTGCAAAAAGTGGTTTTCAGAAATATTATACTGGTTGTTCAGGTGGGGACAAAATTTTGTGGGATCTGCGAGCATATGCCAAGCTGTGCATTCTTGTACCCTTTGACAAATGAAGCACCTGGTATTGCATATTGCAGGCACATGAGCACAACAAGATGCGCATGCGCAGTGCCATGTCTCAACACCAGGCGCTTGCATCATCGGAGGGCGCAAGAGTGCAGTTTTGGCAGCTGCTCGCAGACCCACAAAATTTTGGACCTGCCTGTGCATCCTTTTGTGCATGTTGTTGTGGGTCTTACGTAGGGATAAGCATATTCACTGTGCAAATTCTTTTTATGAAGCAACTCTTCATTCCTCTGAAGTGCCTTCATTTAGGCATGCATTAAGTGACTTACTTATAAGGATCTAATTCTTGCGGATCACTTGCACTCTATGAAAAATCAGTTCTGCAGACAACTTGTACTGCACATGAAAATAAATCAGCTTAGGTATAGAAATTTTTTCATGTTAGAAAGTTATTCTGAGACTATTTTGGGCCAACTATCTTGAACATAGAGCTTGCCAATACAGGATTGTTTACAGTAAACCTAAGTTGCGGTCACTAAAAACCATTTTCCTAATGCATTAGATATACGATAACTTTAAATTCATTATGTTAATTGTCATAAGTTTCTAATTCAACAGTAAAAATAATGGCATGATAAATGGTTTGCTGCTTGTGCTAACAAGCAGGGTGAGCTAGTTATTGCCATAAACATAGTTTCACGACATTTTTAAAATCCTGACTTTTCGTCTAAAGCAGCTCTACATTGTCGCATACAGAATCATTCTACCAAATATGCCAGGCCACTTCTGCTGTTCTTATCTAGACATCCACAAAGCAGGCAAATTCATCATTCTTAAGTTCTACAAGCAGCAGTATGTAAGGAGCATTCTTCATTTGTAGCAGTTTAAAAGCGTGAATAAATTCAGTTTGGTCACCTCGTGCAAGCACAGTGCACACTATATACCCATTTATGACCATAAATCTTTTTTGGTAAATTTTCCCAAGTAGCATAGCAGTTTCGTCTTTCATCAGTGAGTATGTTCCCTCTTCTGCTCCCCAGATATCATTTTAGAGCAAGGTGCACTTTTGTAATTCTAAATAATCATTTAAAGCCTTTATTGTGGTAACATGGGCATTATTTATCAAAATAATATAGTCAGCTTGTGCCACTGTTTTAATAGCTATCACCCTTAAGCCACAGGAATGAGACAAGTATTCTGCAAATATCATTGATATAATTCTGTGAAGTATGTTTCTTTTTTTTTTTTCCAAATTTTGTTGTCCTCAAGTTAGTGGTGCAGTTTAGTATCTTGTGAAGTGTTGGGTGCAGTCGTAGGCATGTTATGAGAAAAAAGTTATTATAGTACTGTTAAATGTTACATAGACGATAAACGAGAGAAGGGCAACCGAGGGGATCGATTTTGTTAATTATGACCTGATAAAGCCAACAGACAAGGAAGCCAAGGAAAGCACTGGGGAAATTAGCTGTAGTTGAAATTTTAATGTAGAAAATAATAAAGAAAAGTGAAATTAAAGTGGACGAAAAGAGTCACCAGTGGGAGCCATGCCCATAACCTCTGTATTACGCGTGCATTGCACTACCAATTGTGCTATGGCTATCAATTCGTCCGCTACCTTAGGTATTTGTGTTTAGTAGATCTAGCCCTAGGATGGTAGCCAAGTTGTTCTATGTCCGTCCACCGTGGCTCTGAGTGGTGCTGGCTAACATTGCTAGGGCTAGATCTAAACATAACTACCCAACTGAGTAAATGAATTGATAGCCATAGCCCGATTGGTAGTGCAATGCACGCGTAATGCAGAGATTATGAGTTCGGCTCCCGCCGGCAACAAGTTGTCTTTTTGTCCACTTTCAGTTCTCTTTTATTTATTATTTTCAACATTCCAATTTTAACCACTGCTAATTTCCCCAGTGCTTTCCTTGGCTTCATTGTCTGTTGGCTGTATCTGGTTATAATCATTGCCATCAGCCTATTTTATGTCCACTACAGGACGAAGGCGATCTCCATTTACCCCTGTCCTGCATGAACTGATTCCAGCTGGTGCCTGCGAATTTCTGAATTTTATCACCCCACCTAATCTTCTGCCATTCTCCACTGTGCTCCCTTCTCTTGGCACCCATTCTGTAACCCTAATGGTCCACTGGTTATTTAACCTACTCATTACATGACCTGCCTAGTTCCATTTCTTTCTCTTAATGTCAATTAGAATTTTGGCTATCCCCATTCGCTCTCTGATCCACACTGCTGTCTTCATGTTTCTTAACGTTATGCCTAACATTCTTCATTCCATCGCTCTTTGCGCGGTCCTCAACTTATTCTCAAGCTTCTTTGTCAGTCTCCAGTTACTGCCCCATATGTTAGCACCGGTAGAATGTAGTGATTGTACACTTTTCTTTTCAATGATAGTGCTAAGCTCCCAGTCAGGATCTGGCAATGCCTGCCGTATGTGCTCCGACTCATTTTTATTCTTCTGTAAATTTCCTTCTCATCATCTGGGTCCCCTGTGAGTAATTGACCTAGGTAAAGGTATTCCTTCACAAACTGTTGAGGCTGACTGGCGATCCTGAACTCTTGTTCCCTTGCCAGGCTATTGAACATTATCTTTGTCTTCTGCATATTAATCTTCAACCCCACTCTTACACTCTCTCTGTTAAGGTCCTCAATTATTTGTTTGTTGTAACTCGTTCACAGTGTTGCTGAACAGTGCAATGTCATCGGCAAACCGAAGGTTGCTGAAATATTCGCCGTTGATCGCTACTCCTAAGCCTTCCCAGTTTAATAGCTTAAATACTTCTTCCAAGCATGCAGTGAATAGCATTGGAGAGATTGTGACTCCGTGTCTAACCCCTTTCTTTATAGGTATCTTTCTACTTTTCTTGTGGAGAACCAAGGTAGCTGTGAAATCTTTGTAGCTATTCCCAAGATGTTCACACATGTTTTCTGTACTCCTTGATTATGTAATGCCTCTATGACTGCTGGTATCTCTGCTGAATCAAATGGCTTCTCGTGGTCTATGGAAGCCACATAGAGAGGTCGATTGTACTCTGCGGATTTCTCTATTACTTGATTGATAACATGGATGTGATACATTGTAGAGTATCCCTTCCTAAAGCCAGCCTGTTCTCTTGGTTGACTGAAGTCAAGTGTTGCCCTTAACTTATTGGAATTTACCTTGGTGAATATTTTACACAATACTGGAAGTAAGCTAATGGGCCTATAATTTTTCAATTCTTTAATGTCTCCATTTTTGTGGACTAGTATAATGTTCACATTCTTCCAGTTCTTTGGGACCTGTGAAGTCGTAAGACATTAATAGACGATAAAAAGTAACATCATGCCCTTTGCTGAGCAGAGGTTCATTTAGTGCAGTCATCAAAATGTCTTCGTTTTGTGAGACGGTAGTCATCTAGTTCATGATTATTAAGACCTATGTCCAGCCTTGAAAGATGCTTCGTATAGATCCTCTAAAAAGTGCTTGAATGGGTGCTCTTATTGGCTATAAATACTAGCTGCATCAGCAAAAATTTTTTGTATTTAACAATGGTGAAGTAGAGGTAAGAAGGCGTTTTGTCAGTAGTACATTATTCTTGTTGGCAGACATGAGACAGAGCGTAACAAAACTATAACTAATATTCGCTATTGTGCGTACACATCAACAGCACATTTGAAGCTAGCCAGTCATTACCTCTAACATTCTACCATTTCTGAAATATTCATCCCCATTATACATTTATGTTTCACGTTTCGTCTTTCAGTGCATGGGGAAGTCTTTTTGTAAAAAGATAGTAGGCAGAATGTCCATGCATTTGGCCGCAAGTTTTGGACAAATACCTCAAAACATGGTATCCTCCAGGATGATCACTGTAGTTTGGTTATTGACATTTTTTGCACCATGGTGTATTTGTGTTTTTGCATCACATACAGTACTACTTATAATGACAATAATAATTTATGCCAAAGGAAAAAGAAAATGTCATTGTTACATGTTATAATTTGTTAAGGCTCATTAAATATTTATCTTCTCACTGTGAAAGAAACATGGTGTCTTGTGATAAACGATTATAAGTGTCTGCTACAGTACATTTTGTGACAAAACCACTTGAAGAGGTCACAGCATATTGTTTAAGAGATGTATAAGGCCATTGCAGAAGAGAAGTGGAAATGGGCAAGTCTAAGAGAATATTGCCGAAATATGTCATTTTGTGGGTTTTGTTCTCACATAGGTATAGAAAGAAAAGAAAAAGTAGAACTTTGTGTTGGACATTGCATGTTATTTCATTGTAGGCCTATTATGTTGGCACAGTCAGTTAGAATAAAATCAATTTAGATTTTATGTCATCATGGCTTAATTATGTTTTTTTCTATAGCATAAAAAATCAGGAAAATAAAAGAGCAAATGCGGTAGAGAAATTGAAGAGTGCCCACTCTGGCTTCCTCATTTTTTGCTGTAAGAGGTACTGAAAACTTCTTGTTTCATCTGCTTTTTAGCACAGCAATAGAGAAATGTAAGAAACATTGCCACTTCAAGTAGCTTGAAGCCTTGGCAAATGGTGTAGTCGTGAATATGCATTTAACATAGCAGAGTTTCTTTAACACTCTTACACCAACAAAACACAATGACTGTTTCTTTTATGTGTTTATTTCCTGACTTTACACATTTTACGGAAGCCTTATGCTGGTACCGATGTCTATGACTTGATAGTGTTACTGCTATACAGGTTGTGCCATTTCTAGAAGCACAAGCTTGTTACTTTCTCTCAGCCCTCAGCCATGGCAGTCAGTGTGTAAACATGTACGTAGTATTTCTACATTAGCGAATCACTTGAGCATAGAAAATTCTTAGCAGCTGAAGTAGAGCTTTTACTTGTGAAATCTTCATAACAAATGTACTTTTCATTATTTTTTGCTACCATGTGAACATTTCTTCACAGCCAAGTTCCATTACCATTTGTTGTCATATCTGTACAGTTTCGTAAGTCACTAAGTGTGCTGTTGCCTTTTCCATGTTTTAAAGCTTGTGTTCACATGCTCTTTGTTTCATGCCACACAATATTTTTTGTCTTTCGAATCCTTTTTTACGTTATGTTGTATAACAGTTGTGCCAGTTCATTTTCATCCCTCTTTCTGTTCAAAGTGTGCAGTGGTCACCTGTTAGAAATTGCTGAATGAAATTCATGTCCTTATAGACTTGCCTCTGTTTTACTGTTAACAATGAGTTAATTATTCTTAAAAGTTTGGTGTTCGTTATTCTGTACCCTTGTCACATTCAATAATAATTGTTGTTTTTCAAACATGAACAATGTAAACTTATTTATATAGTTAGCTGAATCACATTATTTACACCTTATTGGAATAGAAAAGTCTACTCAGCTGCTGCTGGTGGCAGCTTGCTGGCCTTTAATATGTACTAGGGTGTACCTGCTATTTTTCTGTGGGAGGTGCAATTTCATCAGTTGTCCTGAAATTTCTGTTCGTCACATGACCAACGTTCCTGTAAGAAGTTGCATTCGTCTAGTTATCATCATTACTTTTTAATTTATTAAATTATGGAGTTTTAAGTGCCACAACCATTTTCTAATTATAAGGCACGCCATAGTAAGGGACTCCGGAAATTTGGACCACCTCGGGTTCTTTAATGTGCACCTAAATCTAAGTACACAGGTGTTTTTGCATTATGCCCCCATCAAAATGTGGCCGCCGTGGCCGGGATTCGGTCCCATGAATTACTTTTTTTTAGTAATTCAAACTGAGCTGTTGTAACCTGTGGCCTACCAGACTTCCGTTACGTGACATTTTGAAATATTCTAGGTCATATGGAAAACGTCAGAGATTGTATCCCCTCCAGGGACTTAATGTACACTTTTACACATCAGAATACCACCTCAATATCAGCATTACTAGTGAAAATAATGATGTTTAAAATGTGGTGCATACAGAGTAAGAAACTTCTGATTGAACCTATGATGCAAAATTCTGTAATATATGTGAAGTGTGCTAGTGAAAAAAGTTGGAGCATGTATGCCTAGGTGTTTTCTTTATAGCACCAGTCGATTGTCATGTAGTTGGTTTGCTCATTTCCTTTTTTTAAATAGTAAAAGTTTACATCAGGCAAATTTCTGAAGTTCCTAGACTTTTTCACAGTACCCTGCACGTGAAATAGTCAATTGTCATTTCGTAGCGGCAGCATTTTTTGTGGACTTTACAAAATGGATGTCACATTTGTGGGTGCAACAGATCTCGTAGAAATGTTCAAATTCCTAGTCTGTTCTGCTGCAGTATGTTTTTAATGATGCTAAAGGTTCAAGAAATTTGTTACTACTAAATAAATAGCAGCTGGCAGAGGTAATTGGCACCTGAAGAGCATAATGTTAGGTAAAAATATGTTGCTTGCCATTGAAGATAAAGTGCTGTGCTCTTTCTTTCAGAATGAGCAGTGCTTATTTAGTGCCAACATTTGAAGGACTAGCCACTCACAAAAGTTACTTATGCAAAATGGCCACAGAAAAATCAAGTTTTGTTGAACTGAAAGCATGCCTTCGAGAAAAAAGCAATTTAGATATGCTCTCTGTGCTTTCCTATGTAACTTGTGGAATCTACCTCAGTTCACAGCAGCACATGCACAGACATTATTCTTATATTTTGCTTTTGTTTGTACTTGCATTCGTGTTTGTCAGTACACACATCTCTGTAATGCAAAAAACTTCTTTGAACAGCTGTATGGCACTGCATGGTGCCGACTAATATAGGATGCTAATAGAAAGTGAAAATGGTATGCAAATATCTAAACTTTTATACAGCTGGTGTAGACTTTCATGTACTTATCAAGACTTCTCATTAGAGAACCACTTGCAAGCCTGGTGTAATTCTCGCAGCACTGGATAATAAGCTCATTGATATATGGAGCTTGTTTTGTTAGTTCCTTGTGTTATCAGGCGCTTTCAAAAATGTTTTCAGCTTCAGGCATTTCGCGGCATGTGTCATTATATAAAGGTCCGGTGTTGTGCTAACAGATATGCTTAGTAAACCAATTTGTAGTTGCACCTGCAGTGAGAAAACTTAGCAGATTCATGCTGATTCTTCATGTAATAAAGAGCACAGGAATGAGCACATAGGAAGGGAACATAACAAGGGTGCTAACTCTCAACTACAGGGACATGGGTGATAATACAATATAAATAGAATACGAATTTGTTTCCATCGTCACTCTATGCAAAGATACAGTGATGGCGAGGACATGGGTGATAATACAATATAAATAGAATACGAATTTGTTTCCATCGTCACTCTATGCAAAGATACAGTGATGGCGAGGACACAGACAAAAAGCCTGTGAAGGGGCTTGTTATTGCTGGTGCCCTTTTCCAATGGCACAGCACAGTACATCGTAAATGTAATACAAGTTAAAATAAATGTGTTAAAGAAAAGTGCCTTCTGGTATGCAAAAATTAGCACAAAATATGGAAAATCTTTCTCAAATGCAGCAATTAAAAATAAGAAGTTGGAATGGTCTGTTTTAAATGACTAGTTTCTCATTTAAAGCATTTGGTAGTGTAAATAGAATCATCGGTCCTCCGTAGTTAGTGCATGTGTTAGGTGTTTTCTGTCGGTCACTGTTTTGTGTGTTAAAGTAGTTATTTCTTGGAGGGCTGTGTGGGCTGTAATGTATGCTTCATTGTTTTTCACACTCAGTTCATACCACTTTATCAATGGGGCAGTATATAAGTCTGTTGTGGGCAGAAGCTTGAGTTGTTCCAAGATAGGTTTTGTATGTGTATCATACTTTACGTTGGTGATGGTGCTAATCCCTTTCTTCTGAAATAAATGGATGTATTTTTTTATATATTAGAGAAAGTTGTGGTCCCCCAAACCAAGTGACTATAGCTAAGAATTAAATAAACCTTTGATTCGCTTGATTTCTGGCCAAGTAACTGTCATATGATGCCAACAGACAGTGAGTCGAGCCAGGGAAAGCATAGGAAAAATCACCTATTCTTGCATGTATTTTAAACGTCAAAATATTCAAAGACAAGGGTTACAGTTGTGATTGTCCTATTATTCGTAATATCAGCGGTAAGAGCTGAATACACAGTTTTCGCACGCGGCGCTATGGCACTGGCTAATACTCCCATGGCCAGGTTGTTTATGCACAGTGCTCAGCAAGTGAAACACGATACTCGGACTGCATGGCGGCCAGCCCTTTCTGCATCACGAGTGAACGCTGGGTTATTGTTGAGGAGCTGAATGCAGTCACGATGCATTACAAAGTCACCCAGTTTCATTTGATACAAAAGAACACCACCCATGCACCCCATACAGATGGTAAACCAGCAAAGCTGAAATGTGCGGCACCGGTGTTTATTACTGGGTTAATTGCGACAGTTGAATAAACTTTTTCTCAATCATTAGTTATGTCCTTGTGTTTCTTAATGAGGTTACGCACACATTTGGCTTAGGTTTATCATAGTGTTCATTTCGAATGCCGCACTTTGAGCTGCGCAATATCACCATCATGGAGGGGTGCAATGAGTGGTTCATTGTATTAATCCAGTTGGTTCATCGAAGTCTTTCTGAATTATGTTACACATTTATGTTTCGTAATGCGTTAATCACAGTGTGTATGACTCGGTTGTGCACTGTAGTTACCAAGTGACACACCGGGAACACACATTTCATTTAATTAAAGACAGGGACACATTTTTGAGCCCCGGATCCTCAGCCTGTCTTGGCCACTGGTGATCTCGCTTTGCGGCGGCGGCATGACGTTGTCACTTTAGCTAGCTCCGCTTCGCGAACTAGCTCGGCTGCACAAGCTGCGAGATGGGCCCAACATCGCTGCTTGAGCTCCACAAAACGAATGCAATGGCTCATACCCCACAGGAGGGTTTCTGTGGTCGGACCACGAGCGTTTCGCCTAGGCATATACAGCTTTGCTGTAAAAATCCATTAGATTGGTTTCGCCAATGCCCACCAGTGGTCAAAAACGTTCCTGCAGTCGTGCACTCCGAGTATCGCATTTCAGTTGCTGAGCACTTTTCGTAATAACTTAAGAAAGTGGATGAAGTGGCAGTTGCCATTGAGCCATATTGGCAGAGCATTGCAAGTTTCATTTGTAGACTGTTGGTTTGGCTCCCACTGATGCCAGGTTGTTCTTACGGACACTCATTTCGTGCTTCCCCTCAAGATTAATGAGATAATCGCAAACTTAACCATTGTCTGAATCTTAACTTAACCATTTTTGGCAGCTTTACTTCATTTTTGACAGTTCTGCAAAAAACTAGCTCATGTCCCCCCTATGCATTGCTCGTCTGTCCTTTTCATCACTCTTATTGGTCAATCCTGGTGACAACGGTGGCATTTAAGCCATTGATTAAAGGTTGAAAATCAGTTTGGAAAGGAACCACACCATATTTATTCTGGAAATACTATTAAATACATGTAGCTTGCAAAGTGGGCGGGCCTTGCACATGCACTTGCAAGGCACCAGAAAGCAAACGTCACAATAATCAGGTGAATGGCAATATAGAACAATGTTGCACTTTTCTAGAGAGCTATACAGTTTTTGTCTGATATATTTGACTTTTTTCTTTCACTAGCTGATCTGGCGAGAAAAATGAGTGTAGTGATGCTACACATGTACTCAACTGCATTGCTGAATTAAGTGAAATCGAGGCTTACAAAGCCTTTCATGAAAAAATGCTTAAAATAATGCTTGGACAGTGTTCTATGTATGCATTGGAAGTGGATTGCATGAAGCAGCTGTATAAAACTGTTTTTCCTTACTTGTATGATGATCTATCTACAACAACAAGTCCTTCTGGGTTGTGTAGGAGTAAATAACTCAGGTTTTTGTTTTTTACATTCTGATACTCTGCACCAACAGGAAAGGTCTCTTTATTTGATGTTTTGTTTGTGGTGTAATGTGCCTTCTGTGCAAATAAAACTTGATAACCATGTGCAACTGAATATACTTTATTAGCACAATGTAATAAAATAAAACTGGTGGTATTAAAACAATAGGAGTGTTAAAATTAGTTTAAATGTCATTTGATGCTAGTAAACATATGAAAGGAAAAAGGGGGTTGCATTTTCAGTACAGTGATGCTTTTCAATGGAGTTTTCTCCGCTGCATAACTCAAATATGCTGGCCAGGCACTTTGAGTTATTAAATTTTTAGTAGAGCTTTTGTAGCCTATTGTTCATCTAGAAATAGTAGTTTCCAAATATTTTTACAAGTGAAAAATAAATTTGAATGTTTCTTATGAAATCACTCCTCTACAGTTTTGTTAGCCTGGTAAATATGTAGAAAGAGTACAATCATTTTTTGTTCGTTATGTGTGGACAGTGTCATGTTACTGAAGTGCAAAAAAAAATGAGTGAGGTGGGGTGAGAGCAACAGTGAGAAACTCTTTTTTGCAGCTTTTTGCAGAATATCTACAGTAGCTATACTTAATTTAAGGTGCTATAGCCCCATTGCCATATAGTTTATTAGGACTGAATGGTAATGGCTGCAGTACAATTGTATCTTAAATGTAAGTACTCCCCCATTCTCATGACAAGAGATCCCTGGAAAAGAAAAACAGGTGTAAGCATCCCCTTTGTTTCTGAATGCGGGTTGGGTGTTTGACAAGTATGACAGCTCATATGGTGATGTGTAGGAGCCTGTGTCAAGTGATCACATCGATGAGTGGCAGTAAATATGTGGTGATGGCAAACACTAATTTCCCTAATCATCAATACTTTTAAATGGCTCTGAGTCTGAGTGGTTTATTGTTAAGTTCCTGAATAAGAAATTTTGTTTATTGTCTGGACTTTGTGATGTCTTATTTGTTCTAAATCTAAACGTGTTCCACCAGTTTGGATGTGATGGAGATGAAACGAATGGGCACTTAGGTTTGATTGAATAAGGTATGTGGAAACTTTACATGCCTGCAGTTTTAGCAGCCTTTTACATAATGCTTTCAGTACTCAACAAAATGTTTATCACATTATAGAGAACTGGCTTTAGTAGTGTTTATGGTCCGGTCCCATGAGCTGTTACTGAAATAGTCATGTATGTAAGCTGTCTCTGTAATATGTTTCAGCTTAAGTATTACAATGGAGCAGTAAACACTACCTGCAGTTCTGTGAGAGCGTTCAGATAATCTTCCGCAGTGGCTGTGGCGCTGGTCTGCTGAGTACGAGGTTGCTGGTTTAATCCTTGGGTGGTGACAACCACATTCTACTATGGGCACAATGACAGTTTGCGTACTTGGATTTACATGCACATTAAAAAACCCCAGGTGGTGAACTCTAATCCACAGATCCCCCCCACTTCTATGACATCTGTCATAGCCTAGTTGTTGTTCTGGGAAATCGTAAATCAGAATTTTGATATAGCACAGCTAATGATACTATATAAAGAGCTTCAGGAATGCTTAAAATTGTAAATGAATTCGTGTCAAACTCAAAGTGCTCACATATTACAACTGTTGCCATTTGGCCACATTCACAACCCAGCATTGTCATGGTTTGCATGAGAAGTTTAAAAATAGTGCTGTAAGCAGTGTGTTTGCAGCATTATGCAGGCTAGTCAACTGACTGTACTAAAGTGCACTTGTTCCCGAGTGAGATCCTTGTGTATGAAGTCATTCCTTTGTTTCAGCTCTGTATTGTGGAGTTATCACTTAATTTTCTAATGTTCAAAGTTAGTGTTATGTAAGAGGCAAACTGGTAAGTGGTATTCAGAATAATAAGTTTGATTCATAGCTGCATCTAAATCTTATACATCAGCAAAGGTACTGTGATTGTTAACAGCAGAACTATGAATTGAGCTACACTTTGCTCAATTCACTCATCTTGCTTTGTAGATGTTCCCATTTGTTATTAAACTTTACAAAACAAATGAACTATACCCAACTATACTGCAGTGTTATCTATGCCAGATTTTACTTGTATTTGAACTGGCATTGCAATATAGACAATATTACTGTGAGGATATGCCTTACTATATACTCAAAGGCATAATACTACTACGAGGATATGCCTTAGAGAATGCACATTGTCCTCTGACATTATGCGCTGGTATGTTTTTCAGCATAGCCTTATTTATATGTGCAGTTCTACGTAGAGCATTTTAAAAGTATTGTGTACATTTTGTTGAAAAATTTTTCCTTGTGTTTAAAAGCATAGGAGAGTATTTATTTCATATGAGGATGATATGGTGTGCATGTGCGGGAACAGGTTGAAGTCTGAAGGTTTCAAAGTCTCTTCATGTGCTTGATAAATCTACAGGCCTTGGCCAGTATAGAAGTACTGGCCCTATAGCTTGTGTTTAGGTGGGCTGTTTGGTACATGGCTTCTTAGTAAAACAGGGCTAAAGTGGAATGCTTAGGTCAAGAACCAGACACAACAAAGTTTTGAATCTGTTTCTTGCCCTCCGTGTCTTCTCTTAATTCTATATTTAATCACTGTTGAAGCACCCAAGACAATGGCTCAGTGGTTATGGCCTTCTGCTGCTGACCATGCGCTTGTGGGTTCAATTTGTAGCTATTGCAGCTGTATTCCAATGGAGGCAGAATTCAAAGACAATTGTGTGCTAAGGAATCGACGCACGTTAAAGAACAAGTGGTTAAAATTAATCTGAAGCCATTCAGTCAATCCCTGTCGAAGTGAATATATTTATAGTATTTAAAAATTTGGGTACAAAATAGTTTTCTTGTTTTGAATGCTTGCCCTATCAAAGAAAATTGCTGCTTCATTATTCAGATGTTTCATACTAAACAGGTAATGTAAAATAGCTGTCTTAAAATTGGTATGACACTAGTCTGTATTCAATCTGTTTTTTTTTTTATCTAGATTCATTTATGCACAAGAAATGCCAGTCAGCTTGTAAATTCTTCAGAAATAATTAACTCCATCAGTGTTAAAGAGTGACTTTATATGCAAGATATATCTTGCACAGGTCTGCATGAATTTGTGTTATCATATCAGCACACAATCATTTCATGCACAAAAGTCATCCTAGCTCACAGTGTAGTGCTAACGGTTTGCATTGCCCATCCAACTGCAGGTGAGATCATTAACATTGGAAATTTTTTAATCCCTATGTTGCTGTGAGGCATGGTAGTTATAGTGTCTCTGGGTAGTACTTCGAATGCTTAGGTTGTGGGACCTTATGTACATCTTAACCTGAACGCATCCACATTTTACTTTTTGTGTCTTTTGTCCTCTAGAGCATAACCCTTGCTCGAAGTCTTTCTTCTTTTAAGTTTTGCAACTGATTGTTCAGATTTCTGTTCTTTGTAGTTGTGCATACTGACATAGTGCATTTTTATGTTAAATTAATACTACAGAAGATGTACAGTGACTTGCATTTTTATCCTTATAAATAAAATAAAATATTGTTGAATTTACCGAATAGCTTGTTAGCACTATAATCTTGCATGGCAATTGCACTGTATCGCCTGGTTTGTGAAATAGCATATGTACTGCTGCTATCACCTTGGCGATCAAGAAAGTGATTTCAGCTTGTCATAGTGGCTGGCATCGATGCCTATCCACAGTCTTTCTCCACCAGGGATATTTGTGTTACTGGTTTGCTGTGGAGGAAATGAAATAGCAAAGGCAGTGGCGAGGGGCTTCACAGAAATCTCAAAGTGCCAGCCCACTCGTTTTAAGTGCAGGGGTTGCACATTGTACCAGATAAAGAGAAATACAAAATTTGATGTTACGAAAACTAGACTGCATAGTGCAGTCTCTGTGCAGTATACTCTTACACAAACGTACACCCTTTGGTGTGTATATTTGCCACGCAGCAATAATCGTCATCTGTCTTGCTTGCGTTTCCTTTCTTGAAGATGCTACGCTCGGTACTTTCCTGTTGAGAATGCTCTGTCATGCTGATAATGTGCATGCCGTTTGTGATTTGGAAGTACTTGGCTCGCAGTGTTGTAGAACGGAAATGCGGACAAGACAGATGACTATTGTTGTGTGGTAAGGTACGACCCAAAGGTTGTAATTTTGTTTAAGAGTGTACTTGAGAGAAGGAAGTGTTGAAATTTGAAGAAGTTCTTAACTTTGATGGGATAAATATGAAAGTCGGTGTATTATATGTGCTTATGGTATGTGGTAGTGGATTGCGCTATTACTATTAACAGGGTTGCACAGAAACAGAACTGGGAGTAATATAGCAAATGGAATGCACATCTACAATGTTTCACGATGTTTCAAGTTGAGACATCTGCAGTACTTGTGTCAGACTACTGCAGCTCCTTTGTGGTTCTCTCCTAACAGAGGCCAGTGAGGGTTCTACGTGTGTGGCTAACAAGAGAAATGGAACTGCTGACCAGAAAGGGTCTGGTGACAGTCACAGCAAAACATCGAGAAACGGCACCAAAGGGTGAGCATGTACACATTACTTGCCGCCAGAAATGTTTGCAAATGGGCTGGTAAAAATTTATTAGTTTGAAAACATTGTCTACCATTTGCCTTGCTTGCCCAGCAGATTAGTCTCTCTCTCTCTCTTTCTCAACCCCGCCCCCCCTTACTTTTTTTCTTACTACTGCTACAGTTGCCATGTTTTGTGCTGCAAGCTAGGGTTCCACACCAATGGCCAATAGTATCTTCCTTGTTACAGGTCTTCCAAAATTACTTCGAAGTGTGAAACAAAGTGGTTGGTGCTGCAAACTATAAATTGTTAGATTTCCTTACTGAATGGCATAACAGCCTGGTGCTTACCCGACTCCTGTTTTACTGGATTATTATGACTAGTGTGTTTGAATGGGACAAAAGATTGAGCTAATGCATTAGTTTTTGCCATTTTATTTAACTATTTTTTTCCAAGCGAATAGGGATTCCATAGAGAGAGAGCTGTAAAATACAGTCAGTAAAGCTATCTCAATCTCTATGACACTTAGTTTCCTGGTTGTGAACAATGGTTTTTCATTTTTAATTTGTGTGTGTACATTTATGTGTGTGTTGTGGAATGCCAGCTATGCCAAAAAGACCATTTCCAAAATTTTCCTCTGTATGATTTCTCTTGTTTTGCTCTTTTGTGAGAACCTAGTGCCATATAAACAGCGGTAACTTACAAGTAGTTTTGTGTATGTAGTAAATATTGGGAAATGTGTCAACTATTGTCAAACCACTTGAAGTGGATGCTGTTCAGGCCACAGTTGGTGTAGCATTGGCCCATCTGCTGTAATTTGATTTCATTTTCTATTCTTCTTTTCTTACCATGTGTCAAGCTGAGTAGACAATCGCAGTGATAATGGCAGTGCAGTGGCATACAAACCAGTGGTGAAAAAAAAAATTGAGAATGAAATGAATCATTACAAAATGTGGCTGCAGATATTGTGCTGTTTTTGCGCACACTCTTAAAGGGCCCCTCATCATATCTGGGCATTTTGAGCTGACAAGCACAGTGCATAAGATGCACGATAACGATTCTGTTTGATAAGTATTCAATCCCTACGCACTACGGAAAAAGCATAAATTTCAAACCAAACCCTGTTTGCCCTTCTCCTCGCGGGCGTCGCACTCCCATCCGGATGTGTCGACATATATCATAAAATGCGCCTACGTATATGGTAGTGCTGCGACGCCACTCGTACTAACAGATTACTTCAAGATTGTTGAAGACAGCATCACTTATTTCTTTAATCTGTTACTTCAGCAGGCAAATTAAAGTTTAAAGAAATAATGAAACATACAAACCAAATGTGTGTGTGTTTTCAGGTTTTTTTTTTTCATTTTTTTTTTTTTTCACCGATCATGACAAATGTACTTCCGTTTCATCTACTTTTTCCCATCACGTCGTGCAGTTGCGCTCACAGAGAACGAAACTATCTCATTTTCTACCGTGTTACAGCGCCGTGATCATCCTCTTTCATCCTCTTGGTGCTCATGATTGTGGCACTGACTTATACTGCTAATCAGGTGCTTTAGTGCAAAGCAGGCAAAATCATCCGCTGTGTGAAATGGGACAAACGCAACAACTTACGCGCGAGACCGTCACCAGAAGTGTGCCACTCAGCAAAAACGAAAGAGAGAGAAAACAAAAAAGAAGGCATGGCCCGTGACATACCCTTCATGCGATCTGCCGGCTCCGGTATGGGAGAATGCAGGGAAGGAATTTTGCTTGCAAACGCTAGACTGGGCAAGGGGAGAGAGTGTCTATGTTGGCAGTGATGCTCGCCTCCTGAATTCATGGGTTTGCGCCATTTCAAATATTTCTGTCCCTGCTATTAATGAACTAATTTGAAAAATTGTTGTGGTAGAACACTCCAAAGAGGGCACTTAGCAACTTCCAGCGCATAACCAAAATTTGCTATGTGGCCTGGTGAGGGGTTCTTTAACAAGGACAAAATGGGCTTGCTTGTTGTGTGGCGTCACAGTACAAACGACAATGAAGTGGTCATCATAACATGAGATTTTAAAAATTAGCGTAACCCCATGTACCATCCTCTAAGGGGTAAATAAAGAGGAATACTTAGTTAAGCTGTATTGGTAAATTAAAGTTCTAGAATTCCACAAAATATCATTCTGACCTGAGTCATGTTAAGCCATAGAAGACACAAAAATTAAAAATGGGTGATGAAACCAGCTTGAAGTTGCTGCACTAGCTCATTGCATTGCATTCTAAATGAGTCAGACTAAACCTAGCAAGTTCTGAGGACTTACGCACACAAACAGCCCAAGCATGCAAAAAATACCTTGCAATTCCTGGCATCACCAAGACACATTGGGACCACACTTTCTGCATAAATTTCAAAGTGCCAAATTTTGCCCTGCATTTTCTCCTTTTGTAGCCAACCTCTTTCTAACAAGTAAATGAAAATATACTCTTCAAAGAATCCTGCACCAGTTTTAACTATATAGTGTTGCTTTTTAATGTCCATTTGAGGCCATCAGCTGTTCCGTCTCCAGCCTGCTGCACTTATGGTGTGAGGAGGAGGAATAAACTTTATTTTAGGACAGCAGCTAGGCCTCTCTACCTAGATGACGGCCTTGAGCCCTTGGACCCTGACGGCATCTTCGGCCTGCTGGATTGCCTTAAGTTTGTCTTTCAGTGCACAGCTGAGCAACGCGGTCTCCCACTGCTCCCTGGTCTTGTGTATTTTATTCTGTGTGGGTGTCCGAGGACAAGCCCAAACCATATCTTGTAGGTCCGCCCTTTCTTGACAGAATCTACATCTATCCATGTAAAGGTCCGGGTAGTAGTGGTGGTAGGCCACCAGGTTCAGATATGTATCTGTTTGTACGAGGTGCCATGCCGTTGGTTGGACTCTTAATAATTTAATACATCTCTGAAATCTCCTTAATGAGATTTTACATTTAATTGCTCAAGAATTGTGTGTGAATCCTGTACAAATGTTTAAACATCATTGTGAATGTTGGGAACTCGTACATTTGTATTGAAGGGGTTTTCACATTTTTGAAGGCAACTCTTCTTGGTTTTAATAAAATGCAGAGGAATATCCTTGCTTTCCTGTTTTCTCGAAGGGCACAGATATGTGACCCTGAAACAAACTCCATGCTGAGTTGCTGAAATGATTACACTAGGCTTAGTGCACAGATATAAAGCTAGAAACAGTACACACATAAGTGGAAAAAATACATCAAATATCAACTGCTACTTTCAGCCCCCTTGTAAGCTCTGATGCAATGTTATGCAGTCATGGGCACTATGTGTTCATAACATCTCATTTATCGTCTGATTTTAAACTTGTGCTTAGTAACTCTTGCACAACTAAAGTCCGCATAACTAATTTTCCGGCCCATTCAGCGTCCCTTCTCTGTGTGTGTGTGTGTGTGCACGTGCGCCTTTTTTCATGGGTGCGTGCTTGTTCACAGACATGTGGTGTCGTCGGTACTCGCTACTCGCGCTAATAAACCGGCGTCACTAGCGCGGCCCTGGCGTGAGCGACCGTGACGACCGCGAAGTGAATAACCTTGGCACCGTTTGTCTACCGCCATTTGTGTGGAAGTTTTACGTTATTCTCAATGGCTTCCCTGCCTTCCCTACAGCACCAGATGGCTAACTATAGACAGTGCCTTAGACTTTGGGCCAGTGCCAAGGCTATGCGAAAGTTATGTCAGCATTCCCCTGTCTCTGCACCTGTTTTCTCTCTCTCTCTCTTTCCACACACACACGCACCTCGCTTCTTTAGTGTTGCGGTAGTACACTAGTTGCGGTAATTTGTGAAAGGGAGGGGGAGGAGACGTACATACATATGTCTAGGAGGCCATGGTTGTACCTGTTGTAGTATATTACATCGTGTTATATGTTTATTTGTTAGTGATGCGGGTCTGTACTCGAATGTGTAATACTTCCGTGCATCGCCAGCAATCCGGCGTGCCCGATGGTACAGTGTACTAGTGCTGGTCTCGGCAGCAGTTTTGTTGACGCCATAGAGTTGATATGAAACTCTATGGTTGACCAAACTGTGTAAGAAGAACAGGTGCTCCGATGACGCGGGGGCCGCTGGTGAGAAATGCGTCTCACTATTGGTGGTGTTTCACGTCTGCACCGCTGCACATGTCAAGGGCTGAACAAGTGAGAAATTTGAATGTGTAAGCAATTGTAACTTTATGCAAAGTGTGTTGAAAGAAATTAAAACAAATTTGTATCACTGTTCCTGCCCTCCACTATAATCATTCAAATCCCTCAGGCGCTGTAACAGACGATAATGACTCTGACGGCTCGGTTCGCGCCGCGTGCTCAAGCAGACAGCCGGCGTGTGTCAATCCTTGGAAGCGGTCGCCGACAAGCGCTGCGGGCAGACAATAAGCTCTTAATTTAGCAATGTTCGCTTCAAAATTGAGCAATCTGTCATCGTCGTTGTCCGTGAGCGCTTAAAAATCCAGACAGTCTGAATCGCAAGAGCGGGAAGGCGGGTCGGTATCTCGAGCTGCAACGTTGCCTGCTGGAGACGGATTGTAGGCAAGAAGTGATTTGCACCGAACTGCAACAGCAGGTTTTGCACGCGCGAAGACGAGAGTTTCTATGTTCACTGCAAAGAGTCGACCGCATGGTTCGTAGGGTGCTCTCTAACGTGGAGACCAAGTCCTGCAATCAGGAGAGTACTACAGGTGTGAGAAGCACTTCAACCCGGTGTACATCACAAGTACAAGGACAGCAGTGCACAGTAAAATTTAAAAACTTGTTGCAAAAGCTTGTTGGTAAGGCTTCATTACGGGGGAACAGCGCAATAAAAATAAGAGAAGAAAGGCGGACAGGACAGGCGCTATCCTGTTGGTCTTTCTTGTTTCGCCTTTTTTTTTTAATTGTCTCCCTGCAATGAAGCAGTGCACGATAAATTTGTTATCGCGGCACGTCCGGAAGAGCAAATTTGAGAAGTATAGCTAAGCTAAGATGCAAATTAAAGCCGCCCAGGTGGGCATAAATATGACAGGAGTCACCTGCTGTGGTGTTGGCAACCAAATACCCTGAAATTTTTTTTCTACGTTTAGAATAATTCATTCAATTCATTCATTCAGAAACTAATCGTATGCAGCACTCCTCAAAAACCTGCTTCGTAAGAAATAAAAGCGGGAACGCTGCGTATTGTGGCAAGTAGTAGCGACAATTTGTTCAAGCAGAAGTAAATTCAAATTAGATTACTAGCGGATTCAGCAAAAGATGAAGTGTGACTACTGCACTGAGACAAATACTATACGCACTTGTTCAGAAATGATCGCAAAGTGCATCAGCAATTAGAAATCACATTTTAAGAATTTGTAACATGAAGGCAGTGTCTTAAGGTTTATCATTAAATACAGTAGTAGGCCCTCTAAAAACAGGCTGCAAAGCACACTTCCAGCATGGTGGCCAGGCAATGTCTGGACCCAGGCCGCCACCAGCCCCCTAAAGCCCCTGTATAAAGAAGTAACGACTTCCTCTGAACTTTGCGGCTTTCTCGATCGCCTGCGACGCCTCTGCAGAGGCGACCCACCTATTGGTCGCAGCGCCGGAGTCACGTACTAGCGCGCGCTTTTTTGGTCCGTAGCAGACGCCGGCGCCATTCCCGGGTGCGTTTTTAGAATTGCTAGTAGGTACGGCGGGGCGTGGCACTTTTGACGATGTTTCTGCGCAGACGCGAGAGGGAAAATCTGGGGGCTTTTGCTCCTTTAATATATGACTCAGCCTAGGCACTACGGAGTAGATTTCTTAGAGCGCGCTGTATTCGTTTGTCCCCTATACATGCCGGCATTGCGGTGTGCGGTCGAGTTGGTTTATACGCTTCGCCGCTGGCTGCCCGCGCGGTGAGGCAGTGGGCGCGGACGCCGCTTGGTGATCGCCGTGTCTGTAGAGAATGTTCTGACTGGTGTCTTAGGCGATAGATCGGATTATTTACAAGCACTGCTCCAGGAGGGCCTATGTAACCGGCAAACGGAGGCCTCAGGAGAGCACCTGAGGTTATATTAAAGCAGGCGGCGCAGGATCTCCGGGGCACCAAAGCGGCAACGGGGACATCAAAGCTAGAAGCCGGGCTGGTCCGTGGGTTGGGGCCGCAGAGGCCGAAGCTACCCGGTCGAGGTGCCGCCACCGTCGGCGCCCGGGAGAAGCCGAGAGAAGGAGCGCCGGCATAGGAGGAGGAGAGAGATGTTAAATTTAGACCATAGAGTTTCTCACTATAACACCTAGAGGGTAATCTGGCGCCACCGTCTATGGGAGTTTCTTAAGGGGGCACCGTGCCGTCATGGGAATCATAGGAAACTCTATGATGGGAATGACGGTATATGTGTCTGCGAGGCTCGTGTTGGCTGGTGTTGTAAGAGGCTTCGTCTAAAATGTGGATATGGCTGCGCAAATAACGCGTTCTCAAATTAAAATCTTCATAAAATGTTTCCATTCACGCATATTACATCTTTACTCACCCACGATGCATGACCAAGCGAAGAAAAGCAAGAACAGACGACCAACTGTTCCAAAGCGAGCGCGAACCTTGTCGTCTGTCCTCCAACTTTAGCGGCCCGCTGATACTTTTTACGTAACATGTAGTCGTGCACACAATAACAAGTTCTCATAGTTAAACAAAGCATGTTTTCGCGTAATAATAAAGCTAAAACAGCTTTTCACGTGCTGTTTTAGCTTTCCGAAGTCGCAATATACCGGCATTCCCATGCATACCACAGCGCAGTAGCGCCAGATTTCCCTCTAGGTAATGTAGTGAGAAACTCTATGGTTGACCCCATAGAGTTTCTCACTACATTACCTAGAGGGAAATCTGGCGCTGGACAGCAGACACATATACACATATATATACACATATAGCAGACACATACATAAATCTGGACAGCAGGCACATATACCGTCATTCCCATGACGGCACGGTGCCCCCTTAAGAAACTCCCACAGACGGTGGCGCCAGATTACCCTCTAGGTGTTATAGTGAGAAACTCTATGGGTTGACCCCATGGTTGACCCTGACCCGTTGATCACTGACAACGAAACTGAAAAAGCTGCGTCGTTTGGCGCACTGTGGAAGGCTTCATCTTACTCTTTCATAAAGAATTTCTAAATAAACCTTTTTATTGGGTAGCGAATAAAAGAGTTCATAATGTAATAATAAAAAAGAAGAGAGAGAGAGACGGAAGTTGAACATCACAAATAATTGTCGTGTTCAGCGCCGTTCATTTAACCTGTTGGCAACAGTGCACCGAAGAGGCAGTATGGCGATATTTGTGCTGTGTGATCGCGAATTTGGGCATTTCGTTGCGTCGCTGAGTTCATACGCTGCCTCGCAGCAAGCACGTGGTTACATTCCCTGAGTGATAACTCCGCGACCTTAGCGCGTCTCTTAAATTTGCGTTAATATGCATGGCTGTGCGTTTAGGCGCTGACTAAGTCGTTGTCACATCGTTTGATTCGCGGTAGCCTTGCCGCTCTCGTGTTCTCTGTGATGAGCAGTCATGTCCGAAAGGTAAATTTGATGCGATTGTTCTGCCGCGATATCAATTAAGCTTTGCCGTTTGCGCTCAGAACCCAGTTGTACGTTGTGTACCGGTTCTGCTGCGCTGGAAGTCCGCATACCGGTGTTCGTTTTCGTTTCATGCCATTGCACGTTTTCATTTACGTTGAGTTTACATCCATACGCTGTAGTCATCTCTTTAGCAAGTTCTTCAATTTAACGGTGCGGATGCGGTGCATCATCCCTTGAAACCTGAGCTTTCCCTATGTTGTCAGCTGGGCTGCCGAGTAGATTTGTCAGTTGCCCTTAAGGGAATAAAATTTCAAGATCTCGTGCACGTCGTGAGAATTTGCAGCTTGTTACCTACATCTGTAGTTAAGGTTATAGTTACATGAAGGTAACCAGTGAACGCTGCTCGGATTACATGTGCTGCTGTTAGAAATACTTGACACAGCGTCGTATAGGCGGTGTGTGCGTTTGTTTTGCGAAGCATTCTTCACAGCATGAAGTTATTGCTGTTCATGCGTTTCAGATGTAAACAAAATTCATGGGACAGCAGTGATGCCGAATATCAAGAAATTTCACACAGTTGTATGATGCAGCAAAATTAGGTACAAGCTTGCAGCTCAAGTGCACTGCAGCCCAGAAACGCACTTTTCTTGGAATATTTTATTTTTGAGCTTTTACTCACAGTAACAGGCTATATATATCATATATGTGCAAAATGGTCAAAGAATTAAACCAGAAACAAGTGAAAAGTGCATGTAATGCAGTCGCAACAGAATGGGATGGGGAGGGGATTTCATTGTTAATGAAGACAACTGGGCTAGTTGGTGCATTTTAGAAGTGCAATAAAAGAGAATGGGTGAGAAACACATTTAGGACACAAGTTTAGTGTACTGTTTTGCATATTTGAAACTGTCTTAAAACTAATAACATATTTCAACGTTACGAGAAATTTTATCAGTGAACTTGAGGTATGCAATTGCTCTGCAGAGTAATTAGGAACCAAGTAATGTCACATGGGTATAGTACAAGCAGCCTAGAAGGTGACAACAAAATGGAAAAACAATGCTGATACTGATAGCAGTCATATCGTAAGCCAACAAACAATGATACCAAGGAAAACAGGAAATTACTTGCAGTTACTAATTGAATTAAAGAAATGATAAATTAATGGAAATGAAATTGGATGAAAAAACTTGCCACAGGTGGGGAACAATCCCACGTCTTCGCGTTATGTGTGCGATCCTCTAACAATTGAGCTACCGCGGCGCCGATTTCCCATCCACTTCCTTGGATATTTATATTTTACTCCTAGAACTAACCCTGGGTGTGTTAGCCAGCGCCACTACTCACAAACCTTGGCGGAAGATGTGTATATGTGAAATCGTCCCAATGACTGCCGGTTGATGCAGAACCTACAATGATGCTCACTGCTACCACTGTGCTTTCTGATAGCATGATAAAATGATAGCATGATAAAAATCAGGTCTCTCGGTTAACCCCCTTTCTTCTCGTTTATGACAGCACAGTCGTAGCATTGAGCATCATTGTAGGTTCTGCATCAACCGGAAGTCATTGGGACGATTTCACATATACAGTGCATGACAAAAGCTATAGTAGGAAAAAAAATGGGTGCACATGACAGTAAGCTATTGCATAAATAATTGCAGGAGATTCACATATAAGAATATGTGCATGCAAACATATACACACAAAAATAGTATTTTTCCACTGTATGCCACAATCAAAAGTATGGAAGCTACATAATAAAAAATGACAGTTTTGAAAACAGAAAACTATATCATTGTATCAGCTTTAACAGTTTTAACTATAATAATAAGGAAAAAAGCTTTTAGGGGTGACGTGCCTTCTGGAAACTGCTCAGTGTCATAAGCTCATTAAAGGATTACTAAAGGCAAATACTAAGTCGTCGTGGACTGTGTACATACCATTCCAGAAACCTCGCAGTGCTTGTTTTGGGCCAAGAAAAGACTTCGTTTATGAGAAAATTGCATGTGAAGGGTCCGAATACCTTTTTTAAAATTCAAATCACCTGCCAACCAATCGGGGGAGTGGTGACTTTGCATACGCCATCACCACCCTTGCTGCCATCGGTGAGTAAAACGACGCCCGACAGACGGCGGTACCGAGCCAAGACAGAGTGGTGGATTCGCCGCTGCAGCTGCTGTTTGGTCAAGTAGTGTGGACCATTCGCGAGCCAGCAAAACTAGTGCAGCACTACGCAATCAGGAGTGTAGTAAAACGCGAAAGCGTGGGCGGTGCAGGGTCAAGTGAAAACGAAACTTTTTGACTGCCCACGTTGTTTTCAACAGTAATTTCTGTGAGTTTTTTTTTTTTTCTTTCTAAAAAAATGCAATGGAACTTGACAACTAGCCTTTTATTTCATCCTATAATACAATACAAGGAGGTTTTTTGCAATGAGTAGTTGAGTACTACTGATAGAATTTAATTGAGGAGTGCTTTTGTCATCTAGCAAGTGCTTGAATGTCCTGGGGGAGTCTCTAATCATGTTGTGCATTTACCTAAATTTCTCTATTAGTAAGGCTCTGTTGGCGATAGTATTGACGCCTTTTTAATTCTCGAGCACTAGTCTGTCACTTTAGCTTGACTTAGTATTTGCCTTTAGTGTCCCTTTAAAGTGTGTAGGTCATGAGCTGCTGGTACCTGAAGTGGTGTGATGTGTACCTTGTAATGCATTAGCATTAGGAGTGTCAAAATGGAAAAAAAGTGTTCGTGAAGAGTGGGAAGCCAGTCATGTATTGTATGTATGTGTGTGTGTGTGTGTGTGAACATGCCCACACACACACAGACTAACGGTGGTCTGCTCTGGACCCCCCACCATCAGTGGCACTTTGCTCTTTGAAAGGAAGGACATGCGTCAAGTAAGCTCCTGAACAACACTTTGCAATGTGGGGAACGCAGTTTAAATTCTGGATCCGAGGCCTTAAAGAGGTGCTACGTAATGCTAACACATTTCTCACGCATTTGCTGCTAAATTGCCACTGAACTTTCTTAGTTTTTTAGAATGTGTCTGAAGTTAATTGAAGTAGAATCTTTCTTGTGCATGTGTAACATCACTTTGTAAGAATCAAACATGAGGAAGCCCTGAGATCTTCAAATTGTTTTTCAAGATGCTGGCTGATACTCATGGCTTTTGCATTGGATCTCTTTATCTAAAATAAAAAAATATATATTTTTGTGTAATTTTAACCAAGTTCTTAATGCTACGGTACAAGTAACCTTGGAAATACATGGTTAATGCTTAAAGCACATTTCATGTATCTTACATGCTCAGCTATTGGTCATGGTTAAAGAAGAGGACTTCAGTAATACATGATGTATGTGCAGCTGTATATTTGTGGTGGTATGCGGTAGTCTGTTACAGTTTGTTTTCATGCGTACCTTGCTTTACCTTGAGGATTATTTTTGTGGACACTTTGCTCCTTTAGGTGCTGGTATCATCAATATCTCCAGCATTTATTGTATGAGGGTGTGTTTTTTTTAGTTCTACATGAAAACAGTGTTGCTAAATTTTGTTTATAAAGATGGATCACTTGTCATTGATGGTGGATGAAAGTGTCTTGTGAATCTTAATCCTTTGAATGCCGGTATCCCGCGTGAAAATCCGGTTTCCCGCGTCGGCGTCCCACGTAACTGTTCGGCATCGGTGTACCGCGTCAGTTCGACAAAAAAAGATTTTCGAACCACACCATACCCAGCCCGTTCATGTGACACATGGAATTCGCTGAACTAGTTGAATTTCTCAAGCTAAAATACGTGAAAAAATCGTAAACTAGGACTTACGCACACCCTACAGACATGATAGCTCTCGGCGTGTAATTTGGCTATACGAGAAGACATAATTCTGTTATGCGAAAACTCAAACTAACCCCTTTTCCAGCATTTCTACCATTCACAAATCAGCCGCGGTATCCGCCATTAGCGTGCGCCGGTGCCTGAGTGTCTTGGGGGCCATGCAGCGGTGCGCCCCCGTTCCTTGTAATAACTCCAGTTGGTGCTCGCCTTCGTCGCATCGCGGCCCACGCAAGAGGCACCATTTCTACGAGAAAGCCTGCCTCCGTGCATAGCGTTTGCAGCCACCATATTCCGGTGAACATTCCGACTACATATGCTCAAGTCCGGAAAGCGTGAGAAGCAGTCAGGGATCTTTGAACGTTATCGTGTTCCACTCTTAAAGGTGAAGCTTAAGCGTCCTCCAAATTTTTTTCAAAGGCCTTGGACAAGCTGTTCCCCCCCCCCCCCCCCCCCCACCTCCGTTACCCATTAAAAAAACTCCTGGGTGGTTCCAACAAACCTGCCTCATCAAGTATACTTCGGAGCTGTTAGCAGGGCTGTTTACTGAACTAAGCTCTGCTGCTTAGTAAAATTTGTTTCTCTTTCTTTTCTATTTTTTTCTTTTTTAGTCCACCAATGAAGGAGGATCGTCGTGGAGTGTCGGATCAAAGTAGTAGCTCTGAGGATGACCATGCCAGGCATACGGACCATGATCGAAGAAAAGAACGCAGGCAAGAAGCAGATGTAGACCACAAAAGAGACGATCCTGAAAGACGGCGCAGTGATGCTACTCATGATCGCCAGCGGGATTCTGACCATCATAGAAGGCAGGACAGGGGCCATGACCGGAAGCGGGAACATGACAGGAACAGAGACAGAGACCGGAAAGAAAGCCATGACCAAGGTGGTTGGAGAGGGGATCAACACAGGAGGGAAGATCACAAACACAGCCGGAGAGAAGGTCGTAGTGAGAGCTATAGAGATGAGAATCGCAGGAGAGATGATCACAGGAATGATAGGGACCGCAGTCAGAGGGATGAGCAAAAAGATCACCAAAGGGATGATCGAAAAAACGAGCGGAGAGAAGACCGAAGAAGTGATTCAAAAAGCGACCGGAGGAGGGATGACCGAAGAGATGATCGAAGGGATGACCGAAGGGGCGATCGAAGAGATGATGAGCAATTGGGTGATCAGAGAACTGACCACAGTGGAAGGGGTGAAAGGGAGGAGGCAGCGGGGACCAAACGAGCACGGAGAAGTTCACCTGACACAGAGGCTGAGCCACCAAGGAAGAAGGATGTCATCACTGGGCGTACTGGTGGTGCCTACATACCACCTGCGCGCCTTCGCATGATGCAGCAGCAGATTACGGACAAGTCTAGGTGAGCCTGGCAGAGGTGTTGGAAATGAGAGTATCTCATAGTTATTTCATAGAGTACTGAATGAGAGGGTGGTGGTGCATTAAGTATTCATGGTCAAATTCTTTATTTGCTACTTCAAATTTTTTACTGAGGTTGTAAACATGCTGCAAGCCATTGCTGTAAACTTTAAGACAAAGTTGGTTTTCCTAATAGTTCTTTTTGGTGTGAAATAGTGCAAATAATACGCACCATCAGTTCAGTTAAGCTAACCACTACATTTGAAGACAGTATAGCATGCAGTAATGAAGTAAGAAAAAGATTTGCCACTGGGTTGTGCCTTGTGCCATATCTGTTGCTGATTCCTGACCTTATTGCTTTACCTTTGTGGCCCATTGCATTGGACATTATTCCTGCTCAACACATTGATAGAAATCCTTCAAGTTATTGTGTTTATGTGTATGTATTGTGCAGTTTGTGTGTATGTTTTCATAACGCTTTGGATGTCGGGTGTTTCGAACGTTTCCACCCATTTTGTGCGGATTGCTTTTCTTAAGTGCAACAAATTTAATTTCTGTCTAAGTAACACATTAGCCAACCCTTATATAACCAACCCTTATTTATAGCTTTCATTGATTATGAGAAAGGGTTTGATTCTGTTGAAACCTCGGCATTCATGGAGGCATTACGGAATCGGGGTGTAGACGAGCCGTATGTAAAAATACTGAAAGATATCTATAGCGGCTCCACAGCCACCGTAGTCCTCCATAAAAAAAAGCAACAAAATCCCAATAAAGAAAGGCGTCAGGCAGGGAGATACGATCTCTCCAATGGTGTTCACAGCGTGTTTACAGGAGGTATTCAGAGACCTGGATGGGGAAGAATTGGGGATAAAAGTAAATGGAGAATACCTTAGTAACTTGCGATTCGCTGATGATATTGCCTTGCTTAGTAACTCAGGGGACCAATTGCAATGCATGCTCACTGACCTGGAGAGGCAAAGCAGAAGAGTGGGTCTGAAAATTAATCTGCAGAAAACTAAAGTAATGTTTAACAGTCTTGGAAGAGAACAGCAATTTACAATAGGTAGCGAGGCACTGGAAGTGGTAAGGGAGTACATGTACATAGGGCAGGTAGTGACGGCGGATCTGGATCATGAGACGGAAATAATCAGAAGAATAAGAATGGGCTTGGGTGCGTTTGGCAGGTATTTTCAGATCATGAACAGCAGGTTGCCATTATAATAATAATATTTGGGGTTTTACGTGCCAAAACCACTTTCTGATTATGAGGCACGCCGTAGTGGAGGACTCCAGAAATTTTGACCACCTGGGGTTCTTTAACGTGCACCTAAATCTAAGCACACGGGTGTTTTGGCATTTCGCCCCCATCGAAATGCGGCCGCCGTGGCCGGGATTCGATCCCGCGACCTCGTGCTCAGCAGCCCAACACCATAGCCACTGAGCAAGGTTGCCATTATCCCTCAAGAGAAAAGTGTATAACAGCTGCGTCTTACCAGTACTCACCTATGGGGCAGAAACCTGGAGGCTTACGAAAAGGGTTCTGCTTAAATTGAGGACGACGCAACAAGCTATGAAAAGAAGAATGATGGGTGTAACGTTGTTAAAGTTAAAGGATAAGAAAAGAGCAGATTGGGTGAAGGAACAAACGCGAGTTAATGACATCTTAGTTGAAATCAAGAAAATGAAATGGGGGGGGGGGGGGGCATGGGCAGGACATGTAATGAGGAGGGAAGGTAACCGATGGTCATTTAGGGTTACGGACTGGATTCCAAGAGAAGGGAAGCGTAGCAGGGGGCGGCAGAAAGTTGGGTGGGCGGATGAGATTAAGAAGTTTGCAGGGACGACATGGCCACAATTAGTACATGACCGGGGTTGTTGGAGAAGTATGGGAGAGGCCTTTGCCCTGCAGTGGGCGTAACCAGGCTGATGATGAGGATGATGAACACATTAGCAAGCTTTAAATTGAAATGACATTTAATAGCAATATATTCTTGAATATTTACAAAGCTTCTAAACCTGAAAACTTAAACAAATAATAAGAGGTAGTAGTTAATTATTTTAATTCGGATAATTAGTGTTTCACAGGCAACATGGCCGTTTCATTGCTGTCATTGTCACTTTAAGACGCCTCGTAATCAACATGAGAGTTTACAAGCAGTTCTTGAATTTCTGCATGATTAAAAGAAATGCATAGGTTTTTTATGCCCATCCACCATGTCAGAAAACAAGACGCGAGCAATGCCAACGGATAAGTTTTTTCGTGCCATCTGTTTTCTGTGTGGATGGTGCAACAGTCTATGGATTTTTTACATTTGTAAATTATCTTGAGAAAGGCAGGGAGTGTGATACTGCTTTACCGAGGCTCAACCACAGGTGTGCATTAGTACCCAGAGAAGTATATTTGGGCATGACATTCAAAGGGTTAATACCACTGGAATGCAAGGCATCCTGCAAAGAGTTTCAAAGTCGTGGCTTGCACTCATTTTGTCTGTGGCATGAAATAAGTCTATAGCAGCATCAGAAATGGAGTGCTTAATGGGAGATAACTGTATTGTATTCCCATGGGTGTCTTTCTATTATGTTTTGTAGTCAGCAGCTTTAGTTACATTTTTATTCATGACAAGTTCCTTTTAAGTAGTAAACTCTTCTGGGCATTTCTTACTATATTATATTCGCCCTTTTCATTTTAGAGTGCACAAAGTTGCTTTAGTCTGAGAGAACTGACATTTTGGCGAATTTGTACAAGTAAATTCAAGAAAATGGGACCATAAAAAATACACGGACATGAAAAGACCCAGTAACATAAGTGCGTTTAGTCTGTTGCTTTAGACTTTAAGTAGCGCTGCTGTTCCATGTTTTGAAGGAAATATTTAAGAAATTTGTATGCCTCCTCGGTTGCGCATGTTTGATTTTTATTCTTAATTCTTTGTTTTCAGTGTGGAATACCAGCGCATTGCTTGGGAAGCTCTGAAAAAGAGCATTAACGGCTTGGTAAACAAAGCAAATGTGGGAAACATAGATGTCATAATCAAGGAGCTGATGCGGGAAAACCTTGTCCGTGGCAGGTATGCATTATTTCTTTCTCCGCTCCCCTCCTTTATATACTGCAGCCACAATTGGTGCATTGGCAGGGGTATTACAAAATTACAAGATAACAGAAGCTAAAACGTCATAATCTTGCATGCAAAAAACATATTGAAAAATGTTATGGAGGATGAAGTGCCCTCCTTCATCCCATTATTAGCATTGCTGTGGAGGAAATCTACGAAACAACAAAATTCATTCATCCATTAAAGGAGGCCTGAAACACTTTTCAAACTAATCATAAAATGGCCTCTCTGATAAGAGATGTCGTCTTCAAAATATTGTGCCCCAAATATTTTTCAAATCTGTCAACTAAGTGGAGTAAATCGGGTATTGGCACCAATACCTGACTTCTCTGTCTTTTTGTCTCCGCTGGCGTGCTGGAAGCTACACAGTGGAGAAGCTAAAAGCCCTGCTCAAAGGTTCAGTGTTGAGGCAGCAAAAGGGCTTGTGGCTCCCCGTGGCCGCCACTGTAGACTGTGCTACAGTCAAACCTCGATATAATGAATCGCATGGGATCGCCGAAAATCGTTCGTTATTTTGAAATATCGTTGTAAGGAAAAATTTGCGGTTGTAAGGCAGTGGACAAACCTAGAAATGAAAGTGACGTACCTTGGCTGTAGACACGTGTGCAGACAAGCATACTCTCAAATAACTGTTTCACTCACTTCAAAGCTGCTCTATTTGAAGAAATCAATTATTTTCTTCAGGAGCGTGCAGCATGCACGACCGATTAGGAATACGTCTACATCTTCCATTTTGTGCCATACCTCATCGGGTATGTCATTGCGCTGAGCGACGAATGTGCGGACTTTGTTCATGTGCACTAAAACATCAATGTTCGACGCGGTCTCATCTTCTGTGTTCTGTGACTCACAGTCTTCCTTCGGGTCATCATTGTCACTGAAGACATTGCGAACGCAGTTAACAGTCTCTTTGGTTATCAGGTCTGCTGCCATTAGTGCTGCGCTGTCGCTCTCCAGATACCGAATTTACTTGCATAATGATCGCACTCGCGTAATGATCGCACCCCTGAATTTTGTCGTCAAAATTCGAATTTTTTTTATTTCCCGTGTAATGATCGCACCCCGAACTTGCCGCAGCGACATGTCATGTGCCAAGTCTAGCTAATAATGATTGTGCTTACCATCTGCCGAATGCTACGCGAACGAGTCTTCAACACAAACCAAGCGGTCTGCACGCACCAAACATTCACGGGAGCAGATGCCCCATTTCATTCCCTTCATCATTTTTCCGCACTTCCATGACAAAAAAAATAAAAATAAAGCTACAACCAAACTGGCCTTTATATGGAGGCTTTATAATGGTTGTGGTCAACAGCAACAACAAAGGCGTCTTTCGATTCTTCTCATCTGTACTCATGGGCACACAACAAATCGTGAGCAGTAACGATAGTAGCCACGTTTACACTGATAAGTTAGAAGTGTACCCTATTCATACGCCGACACTTGTAACACAGCTAAGATATTCGCCCACCCTTAGCAGAAATGTGCCGTATTAAGATAGTAGTGAAGACAAATGCCGCAGTTTCCGCAACAAGCCCACCATGTGTTTCTATGTCACTGGCAGCTAAGCGCACCCATCTGTTTCTTTCCCCTCAAAGTGGACATGGCTACGTTATTGCCGCAAACTTGCCGATATTAACGACATTATTCATTACTGATACGGAAGAAACTGTTTCAGTGCACATAATATACTGACAGGAAGAAAAAAAATCACGTTCGTTGCGTTCGGCTTGCTCCACTGGCCACCATTTTTGTTTTGGTGTCCCGCACTACATACAGCGGCAGCCGCCTATTTGTTGACCTGTTGTCATCCTGCAGCAAACGCGGGATAAAAATTTTTGTTTTCTTTTTGCATGAAATTTTACCCGCGTAATGATCGCATCCCTGAATTTGCGTCAATTTTTTTGACAAAAAACTGTGATCATTATGCGAGTAAATACGGTTGTCATCGAAGGAACAGACTGTGGGCAGCAGTTCCGCAGCCTCGGTCCACAAGTCTCCTGGGTTGTTGTTGGTCACGTCCAGGTCATCTTCAAGCTGCATAGGCGCTTTGACTAGCACTGCTTTTCGCCAGCAGTTGCTAATGGTGGACACCTTCAAGTTCTACCAAGCTCCTTTGAACATTTTAGCTGCCTGATGAATATTACAGTCGACTCTCGTTAATACGAAGTTCACGGGGACCGCAAAAAACTTCGAATTAAACAAACTTCTAATTAAGCACAAAACACAAAAAACGGCACTTTATTTGTGGCGAAATCGAGTATTTTCTCTAAGAAAAATAGTCGGTCATCTTGCTTTGCTTCTTCTTGCCGAATCGCGCTGCTGAAAGCAAGTTCTGCAGGCTGTAGATGTGGCAGAACGCTTCTTCCGCGTTACCTTCAGCGGCAAAGAAGCGCTCCGCGAGAGCAAGGCCCGCAGCTACATCGGCAGCCTTAGGTTGCGGCTCGCCTTCAACGTCATCGTCGCTTTCCTGGGTCGCTTCCTGGGGCCGAATAGTCTCTACAATTTCACTATCCGTCAGCGCACCGCACGTTTCGACCGCCTTGTCTACGGCGACGTAATCTTCAAAATTGACGTCCCCGAGAGCTTCACCAAAATCAGTGCTGTCAAGCTCACTTGTTGACGCTTCCTCCACTGAAATTTCAGAGGCATCCTCCGAAGAAGCTGCCACAAAACCGCAAGCCCTGAAGCAGTTTGCGATTGTTTCTTGCTTCACACGATCCCATGCTCGCGCCATCATGTGGATGGCACTAAGCAGGCTCACCTCGTACTTTGTGGAGCTATCCATACACAAAATCATGCGCTCGAGGAGGTGCCGCCTGTACAGGACTTTAACCTTCTTGATGATGCCTTGGTCCATTGGCTGCAAAACAGCCGTTGTGTTTGCAGGCAAAAATGCGAGGCGTATTGCACTCAAGGCTGGCACATTCACGTGAGCACTGCAGTGATCGACAAGGAACAACACCTTGCAGTCCGAAGCAGCAAACTTGCGGTCCAATTTGCTTATCCAGCTCTTGAAGATTTCGGCCGTCATCCACGCTTTTTTGTTCGCCTCATAGTCCACAGGCAGCGTCTTCACGCCTTTAAAACATCTCGGCTTCGCGGCTTTCCCGATCACAAGTAACCGTCATCGTTCCGTGCCAGTCATGTTTGCCGCGATCAGCACCGACACTCTCTCCTTGCTGCGTTTGCCCCCAGCACAGTCGTCGTCCTTGAATGTCAGGGTCTTCTCTGGTAGAAGCCGATAGAAGAGTGCAGTCTCATCTGCATTGAAAATGTCTTCCGGTCTGTATTCGGCGAGATATTCACGCAGCTTTCCGTCCTTCCACGTGGCGCATGTTTCCTGGTTAACGGACGCCTTTTCACCACACACGCTCTTGAAAACCAGGTCATGGCGATCTTTAAAGCGCGTCAGCCATCCATCTGACGAAACGAAGTCATCGATCCCCAACATTGCTGCAAGCGTTCGGGCTTTCATCGCAACGATGTCTCCGCTGAGAGGAAGTTTGTTGCTCCTGGCCTCCCTAATCCAAACCAGCAGAGCCTTCTCCAACTCTGGGTAAGCGCCGGTGCGCATTCGCTTCCGAGAAGACTTGAACTTGTCGTTCTCAAATGCATCCATTATTGTGCGCTTGTTCTTGATGTAGTTTGACAGCGTGTTCGGCTTGACCCCGTACTTCCGCGCTATGTCTTGTTTGTTGGCACTTCCCTTCTCAACTTCCTTCAAAACCTCGACTTTCGTTGCCAGGTCGAGCGTGCGATAAGAGCCATGGTTTGCCATGGCTATAAACTGCGCGACTAGGTACCCCGTGGAACAAACTAGCCTATGAGCTTCCCGCACAAAGGCGCTCGACCAACAAACGCCTCGACATACGCTGCGCACGCTGCAAGACTAATCTCGCACAATCTCGCCACTGCCAGTATGCAGCGCTGCGTGCATCTATGGCACCCGCGTGGCCTCCGCGATCAGCTCCGGCGGAAGCCGCTTCGCCTCCCGCCGGAGTTGATCGCGGAGGCCACGGCAGCCATAGCAATGAATAATCGCGCCGCTCCAAGAAGGGTGGCGTTGCGGGCGGCTGCGGTGGCGATGACACCAGCGCGGAGCACGGAACTGTTGCAACACTTGAAAAATTGCACATTCTACCAAAGAATGACGGTCACCTCGAGGATCCCGGCTGAAAATTAACTTCCAATTAAACAATATTACTGGATGAGGACTTCGAATTATCGAGCGATTTCTTCTATAGGATTACATGCAAAACTGACGGGACCAGCACTTCACTTCTAATTAACCAAAAATTCCAATTAAGCGGCTTCGAATTATCGGGAGTCGACTGTAATTGCAGTCGGCTGCTTTAGGCAGAGGTTGATAATCAACCACTGCACAAGATGCTTACGAAATTCTGCTTTCACACTCTTTATAATGCCCTGGTCTAGGGGTTGCAGCAAGGACATGTTTAGCGGCAGAAACTCCAAGCGAACATTCACAATGTGAGCAGAGAAGTTGTCGACAACCAGTAGAATTCTTCAGTCATCCCCCCTCATTTGGTCGTCGAGTTTGATGAGCCAGTCTCAAAAGTGGTCTCTGGTCATCCAGGCTCATTTGTTGGCGTGGTAGTCGTACGGTAATGACATGGCCCTTTTCATGCAGCGACACTTCGCATACATGCCGATGACGAGCGGTTAAATTTTCTTCGTGCCTATTGCATTGCAGCAGAGCAGGACTGTCACGCGAAGATGTGACTTCCTCTCTCCTTTGCACTGCTGCCCACTGAAGTGCATCATCCTGTCTGGCAGGAGCTGTTAAAAACGGGCGGTCTCATCCATGTTGGAAACATCGTCTGCAGAGTACGATTCAGCCACCACTAGAAAACGATCATTGCGCCAGGAATTCGCGCCTTCTCTGTCGGCAGCCTTTCCCTCGCCCGAGACTACCTGCCAAGTTATTCCGTTCCTTTGGCGGAAACGAAAAAGCCAACCCGCACTGATTTCAAACCCAGTTATTTCAAGTGCATCGGCAAATTCGCATTTTTTTTCTTTTTCTTTTTCTTTCTTTTTTTTAAGCATTGGGTGCCACACACAGGAACGTTTTGCAGTCTGGCATCTATGAACTATGTGAGAACAGCTTGGTCCACATTTTGAAAGTTTTCCAGTCACAGCCGTTTCCTTGTAGGAGCGAGTTGCGATTCCCGGTGAAGCTTGACAGTCTTGTCTCTATCTTTCAAGATGGTTGCGATGGTCGATAGGAAAATGCCACGCTGTCTGCACACGTCGATTTGCTTTTTCCCTGCGTCAATTTCCTGCAATACGTCCACTTTGTCCTGCAGTGAAAACTGCTGTTGCTTCTTGGTGCCCTCACTAACTGCATTCATCATTGGATCTCGCGTGAACATCGCCAAACCTTCATCGTGAAGTTTGCGGTGAAGCAGTTGGCACTCAAGATGATGATAGCTACTTCACTCGCAGTTTTTGTTTCATGCAAGAGTTGCAGCGCTGTAACTTTTAGCCGAATTCGTAATACTGATGTACCTCGGTTATAAAGGGGAAAATAAATTACGTGTGTTATTCTGAAATATGCACTGTATTGAAATTCGTAGTTCTGTAATATTTTTACATTGAAAATATGGGCAATCTGGTGGGTATATTTAAAATATTTGTAAATTTGAGAAATTTGTTAATGTGGGGTTCATAGTAACGAGATTTGACTGTACACAGCATGCCGCTGCCATCAAAGACCACATACAGCAGGTGCAGTGCAAAGCTGAAATCTTTTTTCTTTTTCAGTTTGCTAAAATGAGAGAACGCGATTTTTCACTGTTTCTGACATAAAATTGTAAATTTCCTGCTGCATGCAGTGTAATAATATTTGGCTCACATATTCACAGCAGCTTCTACAGCTGATTGGCATTGTTTTCTTATCCGGTTTAAGAAGTGTTTCAGAGCCCCTTTGACAAGAAAACAAGTAAAAGGGAAAAGAAAATTTACTTCCTTATGGCATGTCTTGAACCTAGGCTATACATAGTGCCCAGATATGGTTGACAGTCCAGTGTGGTTACCACAAAGATATATTGCCACATACTTAATACATGGTGTGACGTGTATGTGATACATGCAGCCTCAGACACGTCTTGGAGACAATTGCAAATATCAAACTTTGTCGAACCCACGTTAAATGCAGCATTTGGCTCAGCCCAAAACAGGAAATGTCAATGATGAACAAGGGTATAAAGGAAAACGGATCAGTGGCGGGGGTGGGGGTGGGGTTGGGGGGGTCTTCCAGAGGACTTGTTTTATCAAATATTAGTATCAGTACTGCGATAGGCAAGTAGGTGCTACAGCTTGACTTCCTACTTTTTTTTGAACTAGAAAGTACCCATTGCTTAAAAGAAATTTCCCATTCAGTTTCTAAAAAACTGTAGTTTTGTGGCACTTTTGGCACATAAATATTTCTTCCCAATAGTGATCAGCCTTTCTCGAAACATTAGCTCAAGTCTGAAGTTTCATTTTTTAGCGCACAGTCCACTGTTCATCACTTCTAGCCTATTATCTTCCCCCAAGCCCATTTTCTTTGGATTTCTTCTCAATGGGTGTGATGAAATGTTACCAGTGACGGCGACCATGAATTTATTGCAGGGAATCATCTATTTTTCATATTTGTTTCTGAGCAAGGCTGACCTGAGGTGCCTTAAATAATGTTTGCATGAGGAGGTTTCTGGCTGTTCAAGGAATCCTCACCAGGTTTGGGCATTGCAAACAAGAACAACGCGTAGATCATGTCGTGGCGATCGTTTCTGCAAAGTATGAAACTGCTGTGTTGTACAGAAACACTTGAAATTTCAAGTAGGCCATGCACCCTTCCTCTCGAGGGAGTCTCACTACGAGGGAGAGAATCAATGTCACATGCACAAATGCCTCTAAGCAGGATGCACTTCTTGCGACATCACTAGCCATGGCACGTTACTTTGGTTAATCATCCAATGTGGAATGCGCAATATGGCCCTTAGAAGTGCGCCACACAGTAAAAAAAAGGAAGCGAAGAAAAAAAAGAAAAGAAAGGGAGGTCAGGCTCATCATGTGGATGTGGAGTGGTTCCGGTATGGTAGAAAGTATGAAAGGAACATCACTTGTAGATGCTAGTCTAGGCAAAGGGGTAGAGTGTCTTTGTTCACAGTCACATTTGCCTCCTAGTGGCATGGTAGCAAGACGGTTCAATTTCTTGTACTGCCTCCAAAAATGAACTGATTTGAAAAATTATTTCGGTAAAGTGCGCCCAAGATGGCAACAAAAATTTGCAATGGGGCCTGGTGAGGGGCCTTTTAAAGCAGCATGCTTGTTGCCGTCATCAAGATACAGTTGCATGCAATATGAGCTGCAACACGATGCACGTGCTGAAAAGAGCCTCGAGACTGAACGACGGCGCCTCCATACGAAAACTTGGTGTAATAAATACCAGTAATTGTTAGGGTGTTTAGTCCTCCAGTTATTCGTATGTCGGTGCCGCTGTACAGTATTGGTATTTGTTTGAACATGGGCACTGCATTGCAGCTCATATTGCACGCAACTGTACATAATGATTAAAGTTGCCAGTGTGTCTTATGACCTCATTATTGCAACATTGATGTGCTTCTGCAGGGGCCTTTTGTGCCGCACAATCATGACTGCTCAGGCAGCATCACCCACCTTTACGCATGTTTATGCAGCAATGGTGGCAGTCATAAATACTAGGGTAAGCCTACTTATTCTAAGGTTTTTCCGGTGAATTACAGGCTGCCTATTTGCTAACTATGTACATTGGTTTTCAGTTTCCCCAGACAGGGGAGCTTATACTGAAAAGACTGGTGATCCAGTTCCGACGGTCATTCAGGCGAAATGACAAACTTACTTGCATGGCTTCTGTACGTTTCGTTGCACATCTTTTGAACCAGCAAGTGGTGAGTGTTGTGGCTTTTATTCGCTACAATTAACAAGTAAGTGCAGGCTTTTTGTGGCACAGGTATATTGTTTATTCGCTTAAAATGTTGCTTTCATGAGCATCCTGTGCCAAGGAAAGCAGAGAGTATTAAGATACAACGTATTGCAAACGAAGGCCAATAAATACCTTTTCTTTCTTTAACGTATCATTTTAAGCGGAAGGCACTGTCACTTAAACATACCGTCTGATTCAGTCCTTCTTAATTTGCTTCTTAGTGTCTTTATGCTTTAAGAGGTCGCAGCATTGCAGCGATGAATACTGCTCAGCAATCTTGTTCGTCACCTTGCTGGCTGCATGTTAGACAAGCATTGACATGTGATTTTGAGCTAGAATCCTTATTTTATAGGATGATGTACTTGACACCGTTTTGTCTTTCGTGCAGTTTCTCCTCGTGGTAGCAACAGATGTGTCATGACATGGTAGGACTTTTGGGTTTGAGGACACTTTTGGCTCATACAATAACCAGTTCATAAAAGTACTTTTTATCTGACATTTTTTTAAATCTGCAACACAGTACAGTAGCACCTCATTGATACGATCCCATAACATACAACCTTCCGGTGTAAACGTTCGCGATCGAGAACACAAAAAAAAAATTATCCAATTGAGCTACGCTTATTTTTTCTAATTCATACACTCCCGGAAAGCCCAATCTTTCGGCACCAATGATCAATACATCGCCAAACGTAATACTTTTTTGAGCCGTTAGATCATATGTAAACAAGAAAATGCTCGAGGCATGTGTGATTGAGAACAGTAGCCACATACCCCAGCAGCTTCACTACAATACTTGCCCGACCGTTTCACATCGAAACCCGGGCACGCACTCAGTTTCTTATTCCGATACCAGCAAATCACCTCCCAGGTTGTCACACGCTACGTTCACAGCTATCGCCGCCAAACCTATTGGGATAAGCATCTTCACCTATCTGTTTCACAGCGTGTGGTGCCGTTGGAAGCCCACTGTATGCTTTTAAATGCTCCGCCATTCACTGCTGCAGACTGCGATTACATGGTACCATAGCATTTCTAAATAAATATCCTAGAGGGAAATGTGACGCTAGTGTCTACAGGGGTTCTCCTGAGCGTTGCCTCAACGTACATGGAAATGATGGGAAGTACAGCTTTCGGATTGACTTTGATCTTTTGACTAGCGGTGTTTGCTTGCGGCGCAGTAAACGAAGTTTACTGCACTGTTACACACTGCAGTGTTATGACTGCAGTGTTACACCCTGCAGTGTTATGAACAGCACGTTACCTAAACTTATATAAGTTCTGCAGTGTCTTATATAATGCACAATATGTTACATAAACTTTGTATGACTTTGAGATTGAAGCACGGTTTACTATGGTTTACACCAGGACACACCAGGGTATGCATTCTTGTGCAATTCTGTTCCCGATTTACCGCCAGAGAATAATTATTTATTTATTTTTACAACAGCAATAACAACTGAGCATGTACTTATATAAAAATACTCAAGTATTTATGGAAATAAAAAGTTTGTATTGTGAGAAAGTATTGCGGCCTTGAGGAATGCTGCAAGTGTCGTTTGCTATGACGACTGCTCGCTGCAAACGTGAGACTTTTCTCGCAGACGACAGACACTTGCAAACTCTCTCGCTCTTTCGAAAGGCTGTGTCGGCTGTCACGATTGCTGCACGTCTTCAAGTACTTTTAAGCACATCTGCTGCACTGCTAGCAGGGATGCTTCAGGCCTCCTACGAGTATACTTCATTTTATTTTATGTTGACGTACTGTTTCCGAAGCGTTACGGCATGGCTTTGCACTTACCCGTTTTGCGACACTAGACTGCAGCCAAGGAGCAGCAACCTTTCCTACCACAAGTAAGTTTGTGTTCTCAAAGTCCTAAAACAAGCATTTCAATGAGCACATAAATGAGCAATGCATAATCAAGCCCTCAATAAAATTTGATTGTCAAGCCACTAGAAGTACACTAGAATAAATTTTATGTTGACGTACCATTTCCGAAGCGTTACGGCATGGCTTTGCACTTACCCGTTTTGCGACACTAGACTACAGCCAAGAAGCAGCAACCTTTTCTACCACAAGTAAGTTTGTGTTCTCAAAGTCCTAAAACAAGCATTTCAATGAGCACATAAATGAGCAATGCATAATGAAGCCCTCAATAAAATTTGATTGTCAAGCCACTAGAAGTACAACTGTCTATGTCTTGTATCAGTAGTGCCTTCTTTTTCTTATTCTCAAGTTTCATAAAGCATGTAACACTACAGCGCCAACCTAACGCACTCAACAAACCAAGGTCTAAATGGTCAAAACATGTTCTTTCAACCTTTACGATGCCGTCACTTTTGGCCAGGGCTTCAACACCACACCGCGACACAAACATTGTCCTAGCCGCTGACCCAGAGCGCTATCGCCACTTCGAGCAACAGAACAAAGGCAGATAGCTTTGCATTACACTGTCCCACTGCAGATTATAGCAATGGCGATTGGAGCGAAACCAAAACTGCCAAAAAATACTTGTAGACTAGTTTGCCAGTCAACAGAATGCCAATCCGTAGCCTGTACTTCCATCATTCCCATGACGGTTGAACGATCGCAGCGTCAGATTTCCCTCTAGTTATACTAATATGAAACTCTATGTAGGAACGTTTTCTTGCCGCGAGATCCCACGTAAACAAGAAAAGGCGTGAGGCTTGCACCATCGAAAATGATAGCCGCCCACTACATCAGCTTCTTTGCAATATTCGCCCGCCTGTCTCATGTGGAAACGCGCTGTTACACATGATATGCAGTTCAGCGCGTTGCCATAGTCATGCGTGTGCTTTTGATTTCCAAAGCATAAAATGAAGCGTGGGTGTCTAATCATACTATACCAACTGCAATTTTAAACAATAATTATGCTGTATAAACAGTTGACTCACATACTCTAATCTCGCAGAATACATCCGAAGTACCAAGATTTCATCGCCAGGGCTCGCCACTTACTGGTTTTTAGACTTTCTTTGCCAATTTAAAATTATAATTCCTACTTAAATCGCGAAAAGTGTGCTGGATTCTTTCACTGTAAATCATGGTAATTTCATTCCTAGCAAGGTCTCACAATACATTCTGGCCAGTTGTCAGTCTCTTTAAAATGCTACGTAGTAATAGGAAAACAAAACTTGTGCCTTGGGCCTTGGAGTCCCACCAGCTCAACGTGCATCAGCGTCTCATGCCTCGTGCTACAGTGATTCGCGCAATGCTTTGCCTTACTTTAAAGTCAACTATAGTTGTCTGTCAATTTTTTTTAGCTACTTCGAATCATGTTTTCCCGGTTAGTATGTTTTGCGTTTTTTACCAAAACGTATGAACGAGGTTCTACTGTATTTGCACTGGTTAATGTAGGAAATTGTTACTGATTGTCATGAATTATTTAATATTCTCTAATTAACCTGTAACTAATTCTCTAAGGGGAGAGATTGCAGTTGCAGAATTGAGGCTTATCAGTGCTAAAGCATTGCACAATAACAAAATATTTGACCTCAAAATCTGCCACAAAATAATTTGTTCTACATATCTCTGTTTTACAAAGCAAAAGAGAGGCACTGTTGCAAAATTATGCATGAAGCATCAGTCCATTTGCTGCAATTACTTACTTGGTTTTTGCAAAGGCACATACACAACATAAGTGAACCTCAATAAAGATGGAGGAAGGAAAAAAAAACAGAGGCCCTACCCCTCTGCGCTCTAGGAGAAAAGTGTGGAGAAAGTCAAGTAGCATTTTTCAGCTGTAGTGGCCATGTTGTTGAGGCACAATGGCGGTTTAGTATGGTAGTGTGTGTTCATGCGTGTGCTGCCCCGTAGTTCTCGTACTGTGGCATGTGTGCAGGATTGCGATAGTCCTTGTGTTTTGTTCCTCTTGTGTTATCTGGACCATGCTCACCCGGCTGTTGTGGCCACACACGGAACTGGAAGGAATTAGCGTGAAACGAGCACACATGCAATACCGAACACCACATACGACGCCACGGATGAAGGACGATCTGGGAATATGTTTCCCTTGTTTGGTGGATTCATGCTAATGTGTCATCACAGACTGAAACCACTATGCTTCAGAACATGTGCAATAAACGCCTTGCAGGTCAATAACAGCTCCAACATTTCTGCTTTTCACAGCAGACGATACATTTGTGGCATGTAAAACAGCCATGTGAAAGAATGAGAAAGAAATGGCTACTGTGAATAATTAAGGGACGAGCCCTCCTTACCGCAGATGTCTTATTTGTGTGCTCTAGGGGCAGAGGGAAGTTAAGGCTGGCAGATGCAATGCAAGAGTGAACATGCCTCGGCAGAAGAACGTACACCTGCATGGTCATCAAATGTCTGATGGTCGCTCATAGGCTCGGTCAGCGCACTAGCCGCACACATACGCGCTTACTGTTCGGCACCGCAGAACTTCCTTTATGTGAAGGTTCACTTACTGTGAGAACAATGTACCTGAGGTCGCAGTCGGTGTACTTAAGCGCGTAATGATGTTCTCCTCTGCTGCCCTCTTCATCGGCACACCTTGGCTGGTCACATCTCCGCAGTGCGGGGCTACTTGAAACTTGTTCAATAAAGCAAAACGATTCCTATAATGCCACGACCAGCATGCATGTTTGTTCTCATAAACTGCAGATGGGCTAGCCATAGGTCGTGATGTGCGTAAAGTGTGCTGTCCATCATCGCCTGTGCAGTCTTGCAGTGCAATAGAATGCACAGATTTATTTTCGGAAAATCCGGCAAAAATAACGGAGGACCGGCTCACAGCCTAACTTGCAGAGTTCATTATAAACTCATTTCAGTGCTAGAGCACAATACTCTTATGCAATTACTTGGGCAACGGTATTACGATGGTATATACAGTGATTGAATCCATTGGTTGGATCACTATAGCGTGCACACGTTTGCACAGCCCGGTGTAGTTGTGCACCCAAGGCGAGAAAAGTAATGAGAGGAGAATCTGCCCCGACAAGGGTCGGAGTAACGACAAGTTCCGGCATCACTGAGCTTCACAAAGAGGGATGTGAGAGCCCTCCTTTGCTTCCATGTCAATAAACAATGAAAAGAATGAGCATCCTTTCTCATTGAAGTTTCCATGTGCTTATATAAGAAAAATTTGTATTCCCATAATGGTTGAACAATTGTGGTTTGAGACTGCCCTGTGGTACTATTTGTTTTGAACTTTGTGTCAGTATTTTACAATTTCTTTTTCCTTCACTTTTAATTCTTTCCAGGCTCATGAAGTATTGGCCCTGGAAATCTTGACACTCCTCCTTGGAAACCCAACTGATGACTCAGTGGAAGTGGCCGTGGCATTTCTAAAGGAATGTGGCATGAAACTGACTGAGCTTACACCAAAAGGAATCCATGGTTAGCTATTGAACTCTAGAAAATATTAAGGGGCCCTCACCATGTTTGGGCATTGCAAACAGACAAATCTGATGCGAAGATCACAATGGTGACAATCATCCTGTAAAGTATTACACCAAATCTGCAGTGAAAACAACTGAAAATTAAAACATAAGTCTGCATCTTCAGAGGACTCTGCCTGCCAGCAGAGGTTATGTCATGCACATGGCACTTCCATGTCACCTGCATAGATCCTGCAGTGCACAAGTAGCCAGCATAACTGCAAATAATTTCGGGATTCCCACGAAACCTAGAGCTCGCAAAACTGCCTCTATAAATGTGCCTGTAGTGAACAAAGAAGGGAGGATAAATAAGGTGGGTGGGGGGAGGCAGGGGTTATGACTTAAATTTCTCATGGGCCCTCTGCTCTGATATGAGGGAAGGCCACCTGTGGATACTGGTTGAGGCAATAGCCTCTACTGCTGGGTGAGTAGCTCACCTTGCACCGTCACCTCACAACATTTAATTTCGTTCTATCTCAAATTCTTGCCATGGTGTGCTCCCTTAGGTGATGCCTTCACACCATCACCGTGTTAGTGTGGATAGGCAATTGGCTGCACACAATTAAATATACACGGCAGGCACTTCACCGTGAGCGACTTGGGCTGTTTTTGTGTGTGTGTGTGTGTGTGTGTGTGTGTGTGTGTGTGTGTGTGTGTGTGTGTGTGTGTGTGTGTGTGTGTGTGTGTGTGTGTGATGAAACGCACTGACTGCAGTGAATTGATAATACAGTCGAACCTCAATATATCGAACAGTGCGGTGATCGCGAATAGTTCGATATAGCCAGAATTCTATATGTCAAATCACATAAAAAACTTTTCAAAAACTTCTGCAAATCAATGACTGAACCAAGGGCGCATTCAGGGATCATTGTTCGGAGCGTGTGTTCGGTTGCGCCGCGCTCAATTGGCCTAGGCCGTGCCGACTTTGTCAGCCGTAACCACACGGTCGATTGCACCACACGCAATTAGCCTAGGCACTGCCGACTTCGTCAGCCGCGCGAAGTCGGAGCGACCTAGGGCAAATGTGCACTTCGAACAACAAACCCTGATCGCGCCCCTATTGTGGCGCAGGCAATACGCACTTGAAGCTTCACACAAAGTATTTATTTATTTGGCTAAAAAACTTTTCAAAAACTTCTGCAAATCAATGACTGAACCAAGGGCGCATTCAGGGATCATTGTTCGGAGCGTGTGTTCGGTTGCGCCGCGCTCAATTGGCCTAGGCCGTGCCGACTTTGTCAGCCGTAACCACACGGTCGATTGCACCACACGCAATTAGCCTAGGCACTGCCGACTTCGTCAGCCGCGCGAAGTCGGAGCGACCTAGGGCAAATGTGCACTTCGAACAACAAACCCTGATCGCGCCCCTATTGTGGCGCAGGCAATACGCACTTGAAGCTTCACACAAAGTATTTATTTATTTGGCTGAAAGTACTGCAGCAGTGTAGCCTGCTTCTTATTGGCAGCCACGTGCTTAAACATGGAGTCCTCAACATAGTCTAAACAATCCACAAGCGATAAGCCGGTGCCACAGTAGTGGCCTAGAAGGGCCCAAGCAGCTACAGCACCAATTGAAGTCGGGAGTGAGGCAACATCTACGCTTGCGGGATCAACCTCGGCAGTGTCTTCGTTTGGCTGCTACTTCTGCTGCGATCTCCAAGTCTGTCAATCGAAGCATTTTGAAACACTGTCATTAACAAAGTATTAAGTGGCGTCTGCCAAAGCGTCTATGAGTGAGCCCAGTGAGCGCACGCTGTCGCGCGTCTTTGTAGACGCAAACCGCCAGTCCTCGTGAGGCGCGACAGGCGCAAAGCGCGGCACCAAGGAGGAGTCAGTGCAGCAAATGTAATGCGTCCGTGACATTGTCCAGAGGAGGCGTTGCATTGTCGAACTAGCCAAGCTGCCACGTGCGTACGCCGCTACGTTCAGATGGCACCCTCGGCGCGATCTCAGTGGTCAGGAACGCCCATCGCGCCACTGCTATCTTTGAGGCTGTTGCGAGAAAGCTCACCACCTGTTGACAGAGCGCACGTGGTCTGGGGTGGCGGAGTACGATATATCCATTTTACGTGCGACCCCGTTCAATATAAGAAATTAAAAATGCATGTGATTTTCGAGGTGATATAGAAAGTGTTCGACATACACAATAATTCGATATATCCGTGTTCGATATATTGAAGTTTGACTGTAGTATTTCTGTCCAGTGCCACCTTGAGCACAGATGTGGCTAGTTGCGTAACCTCTATGCTACAGGCATGCAAATATATACAGTAGAACCTCGATTTAACGAAGTTGTACTTGCAGCAAAAAAAATTTCATCAAATGGCGAATTTCGTTGATTCGACGTTTTAAAGTTTCAGCAGTAAAAGTAATTTCACAAATGCCCAGAACATTTCTGGTGGACAGTATCTTGTCAGTAATCACTTATTAACAAATCGCAAGAATGTCGGGCCATAATAGCGTGGTTATGAGCACCAGCACACTTGGTGCAGATCGTTTCGAGAGCAACTCATCCACGTGGCTCATAGCACTTGAGATTAGCGTTTTGCATTCTGCGGTGCCGTAAATTTTGGATGCCATGGCTAACCACGTTTAGTGTACGCAACTGGGCATTACGTCCTGAGATTAAAAGCATAAGTGCTGAAAGATACGTATATTCGTTCTGCGAAAAAGAAAAGGGCACTATTTTGCCTGCTAGGCGAACCATCGATTGCGATAGCAAATATGTAGACAGCTATAGAAAATGAGGTCATCTTCTATAGATTCTTGCAAACATTAGCTTACTATCTAAATTAACAAGTATGGTGTCGGCGCGCGCAGGCAAACATGAACACATCACACTCGATGACCGCGGACACTCGCTGTCAAAATGCTGGTGTTAGGAAGTGCAGCAGCAGCAGCGAGCGAGGTGACCTTCATGCTCTGTATCGCTTCAACACAAACTGGGCAGCGAGAGCGCAGCATGCCCAAAGGTATGAGCCGCCGTTGCACCCAGACACAGCCCGCGAAGCAGGTGGTTTTCAAGATAAGGTGCGCACGGCCACGCAGTGCACAGTTACTGCCAGAGTACAACGCCGCCACCCCCTCCGTCCCCTCCCTCCGGCGTCATGCGTTCGATGGAAGATGACACGTTTATTTATTATTATTATCTCCAAGATATGCCACATGGCCAGCATATGGACATTCATGTGCCACTACAGTAGTGGTAGAGAGAGAGAGTGATTGTGAAGAGGAAGAGGCACTATTTTCTGCAGCTCTTTAGGGACCACGACTCAGCGCCTTGAGGAAGGGGAGGGGGTCATAAAGACGAAAGAAAAAAGAGAAGAGAGAGAAGGCCGAGGCGATTGCAAAGCTCTGTACCATTAGGTACCACTGTCAGTCGTTGCTATGCGGCGCATTCACAATTTACACGACAGCTCCTTGTCCTCCACGAATGCAAGAAGGTGCCTAAAGACTGAGCCGTGGTGCCGACCGGGAAACAGCAGCTGGGATGCCGACACTGCTGGGAGTCACAGAAGATCACAACCGGAGAATCCGGGGGGTCCTTCGCTAGCATGTCCGCAGCCAGATGGAGGCCAGCCACCTCAGCAGCGGTGGAGCTTGCCGCAAAAGGCAGCCGGCACACTCCCAAGCGCCGAAGGGCAGGGATCGCGTAGCAGGCAGTGACAGATCTGGAGTCTGCATGGACCGAGCCGTCCGTGTAGATGTTCGTCCAGGCGGTCCTTCAATAGGAACGCCGATGCCTGGTACAATGCGCAGGATGGGGATCGCCTTTTTGTGAGGCCTTCCTGCGTAGTAGAGACCTCCAATGGCTGATGGTGTGGAGGAGATGGGTTGGGATGGCTAGCGTTGGAGGACGGGCTACAACATCCCCGTATAGCTGACACAAGCTGCGCATGCGTGAGTGAGGTCGGCTCCGCAACCTTGAAAGCAGAGGCGCGCTACCCGGAGCACGATGTAGTCTGTCAGTGTGATGGAGGTCATGCTGTAGGAGCAGCAGGGACAGCGGCCAAGTCTAGGCCTCGGCTAGGGTGGCAGCAATGTGCAAGGTCCCTGACAAGCCAAGAATCATCTGTATGTCTTTCCGGTGCTGCAGCTCCAGGCGCTCTACGCGAACCCATGGGAGGGTCACGAGAGGGAGTGCATAAAGAAGCCTTGACGTAGCTGCGGTGGTGTATAGACAGATACCCCACTGTGGTGTGCATCCTCTGCCACAGACTAGCAGACGGCCAACTGCCTTCAGCAGTTGAACGATGAGTGCCTTGGCAGCTGGCGCCCACGAGAGCTGGTGAACAATCTGCAGGCTCAAGGAGGTAACAACCTGCTTCCATGGTATCCGGTTGCCGCCCAGTACCCTCAGGACTATTCGTCTGCGTATGCCCATGCTGGGGTGGACGAGAAGGGCCTCCATTATTGAGGACGATACGGAGAGGCCCACTGTCTGCATTCGTGTAGTGCTACAACCAGTTGTGTAAAACGGAAAGGCAGTTAACAGAATGCCGACCAAAATGGTGTTGTCAAATGGCTTAGGTTCATCAACACCATTTTGGTTGGTTAATTCCTTTGACAATAGCATTTTCGTAGGCGTTCTGCTGTCTTTCTAATATGAATCTACTTCCCAAAGAGACGAGGTGTCATCCAATCATTTGATTTCAGTCTGTGTAAAACAGGCTTAAATGCTTTCTGTGATGTGCTGGAAAGACAAAACAGCAATAAAATTGAAATGCTTGTAGCAACCAATCATTTGATTTTATTCTGTGTAAAACAGGTTTAAATGCTTTCTGTGATGTGCTGGAAAGACAAAGCAGCAATAAAATTTAAATGCTTGTAGCAAACAGAGGGTGCACAATAATCATTCATCGCTTGCTCACTACATGCAGTCACTAATTTTATTAAGCGCAAAGACTACAGCACAAGGACAAGTGTGCAAGGCCAGTATTTGTCACTGCTACAACCGTGGAACAGTCTTTAGAGGATATACACACTGTACACACACATTTAAACACAGCGGCTAGCAAATAATGTGAGTGGCAATCTGCTTATTGTGGTTCGCCTAGTTTCTTCCAAGTGATGATGATTCTGCTTGATCTCGCAGGCACTAGCAAAAAATTTCTATAGGGCCTTTAATAGGTGGGGAAATGTCGACGACTATGCCCATGCATAGCCAGGTTATGCATAGATCTAGGTGTAGTAGATGTAACTGCAATATAACGAAATTCTCTATATACTGAAGTATTTAACTTTTTATAACTCTTGTCCATTGAACACCATGTATTTAGAACCTCAATATAATGAAGTGTGTTTGTATGCGATTTCAATATAACGAAATTTCACTGCCGGCAAAGGAATGCCGAGACAATAAATGGAAACTTCCGCAGATGCAGGCGGTCAAATGATTGAATTACAAGTGGCGCTTGCAAATGCACCTTTCAAATCATGCTCCACGCAACAAGAGTGACCACAGAAGTGTAGCCGCATCATGTTCCGTATAAAGTCCAAGTGTGATAAGATCCTATCGTGCCCCACGCACTGTGTGCTTTAGGTGCGAGTAAAAGTTAGTGAGGGTGAGACAAGAAAGATGGTGGCTTCACAAGTGCCACCTTCCCACGTGAGCAAAGGCAAAGAGGGTAAGGAGAGCGAGCTCGTGGTAACGCGATCACACAAAGTAGCTCACCGAGAGGGTGGGGGTTAAGGTGGCACGTGTCTCGACTGCGGTTGATCATGTCTGTAAGCGAGGCTGAGCGCATACGCAGCCACACACCCTGCTTTAGAGGTAATCTGCTGCATGTGCAAAGAGTGGGCATGCCGAGAGGGTGTGTCACTTTGTGAGCTGTGTTTCCGCGCGTTTAGTATTAGAGGTTTCGTAATCTCGAGTTTCGATGCCCCATATGAGTGAGAGCCATATGAAGCATACGCTCCCCGCTGCGGGCGCTTTTCCTAATAGAATCATCCCAGTGCCGGCGACGCTATCCAGCCGCGGGGGTGGAGGGCACGCGAAAGCGTGACTGGGTTCATTTAATTCTTACCCTAATGTGAAGATATTGTCGACGTACGTGGCATGAAACCATATCATTCGTCGTCGACTCCTAAATTTATCAAAATGAATTGTTTTCTCATTCAAATTTGCTTTATTCTATTTCCCGATAATTTAGAAAATTCTGCAGTTCCTTTCCGTGTAAGGAACATAGATCGGTGACAGTACTTATTTGCATATAAGGTCTAATTTCAATATAACAAAGCAAATTGCCGGTTTTACCGACTCCATTATATCCAAGTTTAACTGTACTAGTAACCTAATGCCAAAAAGTATTAAAGTAGAATGTTGTTTATGCGTTTTATAATAAAACATGCGACAAAACTTACTATCCGGAAAAATGTACTATCCGAATTTAATTAAAAATTTGGCAGACAAGCAAAGCTCGTCTGCCAAATGAGCTTACATTACATATTGCAAAGCGTTGCGCAAATGATTGCAGCAGGAGATGCCGCACGCTGCCGAGCTGGTGGTAACTGAGCAGCCCGAGACACACATGGTTGTTTTGCGGCTACCACTAGCTTATGTTTGAGCTCCTCATATCTGGTCTCGGTCAGCAGCTTCTTCAGGCAGGCATTTTGGCAGGAAGTTGTGATGTTCCCTCTTGGCCAGAAGGTTTGAGTGACTGGAGACCTGCTGCGTCGTTTTCCTACTGGCCAGTGTTTTGAGATGGCAACGGGAAATTGAAATGAAACCAAGCTGGTGGGCCACGCCGGAATACAATACCACCAGAGCGAAACATGGCGGGGGCCGTATTTGGGTTATTGCCTATAAAAATGTGCAGTACGCTTCCAACAGCACAAACGCCACATGTGCTATGAAACAGATAGGTATGGTGGCTAGAGAAGTAGGTGTGCCAACTGAGCGTTGTCCACCTCTTCTCCTCATCATGATGCAAAAATGGTGCTGCTTTCAGTAGAATTGTGCTCCTGTGTGCAACGTCCGTCAGTACACAGAGTAGACAAAGAGAGGAGTGTTTGAGAATATCACTGCCACTAATTTCAGCTGTGATGTATGCTTCAAATGCTGTTCAGAGCAGTGCAAGTAAAGCTGGACGGAAAATTTTGCGTTTATCAGAAAAACATGGAATGCTGTGGAATTCCTTTGTGGCCTATGGCAAATCAATTCTGCGGAATCCTGCAAGGTCAAGGAAGTATCATGAGAGGGAGGAATCCCTGACCAGAACGAATTTTTCGTCAACTGCGAAGCTTTCTTTCTGAGAAACCCATAGAGGTTTCCTTTGTAGCTTCGGGCTACATTCGTGTGGACGACAATTTTAGAGCGCAGCTCTTAGGCGTCTGTTCCTGCTGCGAGTGTTGGCGGTGTAACCAAGCAAATGCGGCGCTGCAAAAGAAAGAGGCGAGCCGCGAACAGCGGAGACAATGAGAGCAGCCCTTTCAGTGGCATGCGCGTGGGAAACGGGCCACTGAAACTCAAGATTACGCAACCTCCAATACTAAGCGCACTGGAAGACAGCTTACATGATGCCACTCAGCCGTGTTTACAACCATCCACAGCCACGAGAGTAGTTTCGTGATATTATGAACGTTAGTCCTAAAAGATTGCATTTTCCAAGAAGGTATTAACCACTAAAAAAAAAAATGTCTGTATTTGGTCATTTTTTGCGGTTTTGATCATAAACCCTGGCACTGGTAAATCGTACGAAGTAGGATTGTGTCAATGAGGTTTGACTGTATTTGGTGCTTTCTACTGTAGCAAACAATTGTCCTTATCATAGAGGAGTAACTGTTAGCTGTACAGTATTATAACAGCTGCACCATTGTTCTATTTTGTATGTGCATTGTTAGCATTCTGTACATAATATACAAGCTGGCCTTATAAGGCATGCTGCATAGCTGTAGTAATGTATGCGAAATAAGATATTTACTATCTTATTAGTGGTATGTTGGTGTAAAACTCATACATTCACCTTCATCTTGTTACACCTGTCGTCTATGCTCTAATGTATAAAGTGACACCATTATAAAGAAATAATGGAATGCTGGATTAAGTTCAACATGTTGTGATTTGATAAGGGTAGCATACTGTGTACTGATATGACACTTCATTTTGCAGCCATATTTGAACGCTTGAGAAGCATTCTTCATGAGGCAAATTTGGACAAACGAGTGCAGTACATGATTGAAGTCATGTTTGCTATACGCAAAGATGGATTTACTGTAAGTATCAACTTATCAAGTGTGTTTGTATCAAGTGTGTGTGTGTGTGTGTGTGTGTGTGTGTGTGTGTGTGTGTGTGTGTGTGTGTGTGTGTGTGTGTGTGTGTGTGTGTGTGTGTGTGTGTGTGTGTGTGTGTTGCAAAAACAAAAATTAGTACCTGGACTCTGTTCGAGCAGTACTATGTGCATTAGCTGTCTTGTGGAATGTTAATCAGCAGATCTTTTTATTAATGAAGCTGTTGGCACTTGTATCATTACTGTTTTCCAACTAGGCTCATCCCAGTGTTGTAAAGGAGCTTGAATTGGTTGAAGAAGAAAGCCAGTACACTCACTTGCTGGCTTTAGATGACACATTGGACGGGGAGGATATGTTGAGTATGTGTGCTTCCTATTACTTTTTTTTTAATAATATGAAAACATGTAATATGTTTATGCCATTATCTTTCTCCCCTTTTCTTTCTATTTTTAGATGTATTCAAGTTTGATCCGGAGTTTGCTGAAAATGAAGAGAGATACGCTGAGATTGCAAAAGGTGGGCTATATCATCTGCAGGAGTATGCTTGTGCTTTGCTTGCTAATCATTTTTCTTTTGCAGATATACTGGGCAGTGATGATGAAGGTGATGGATCAGGAGGTGATGATTCTGATGATGAGGAGGAAGAGGACGATCAAGGTGAGCTTAGAGTGCTGATGATGCTGTTGCAACTGCAATGTTCGGTAGACAGTGGGATATACCAGTTCCGCTTTCTAGAGCAGCTTCGCTGCACTTGAGTAGTGAAAAGTTACAACTGTGCACTTTAATCAAAATTTTTTGTTTCATTTTATATTGATCAATGACTTGGACTGCATGCACTGAATCTTTACTCCTACTGTAGATCTTTGTTGATATGTTTCTTGGGGTAGTATTGAAAAAGTCATGATCTCGGACGAAGTAAGATCCGCTAAAGCTTGCGGCAGTGCGACACAAGAACCAGGAAGCCAATAAACTAGTGAAAACCCACTAAATAAAGCTAGTTTATCATTGCCTGGAAGTTAGATTCAATCTTGAGCACTTCATTGGCGCTATTGTAGCTGGGGAACACGATAAATAGAACTTGTGATTTCCATCTGTTACTTGGGCCAACTTTTGGAGCCCTCGCAGCCCTTTTACAGTTTTCGTAGTACAGTACCATGTATAATTAGGGTTCTTTGTTTTTGGGTTTTCCATATATATATTGAAATTTGGGGGTAAAATTTGCGTGGTATCTTTAGAAGGCATAACTGGGGTGAGATCTGGAGCATTTTTACCCCCTCTCATTTGTGAGGAAAATTGGGCAGAAATTGGAGGTTTTGTTGTCAAGCAGCCCAAATTTGGGATTTTCCAGTAACTAACAAACTCATAACATATGCAATGTTCTTTGTTTGAACACAAACATTTTATCAGAGGATTGCGTGACGGAGATGTCACGGGCCCCACGTTCGTCTACTTCTTTTTTTTTTCTCCCTCTCTCTCATGTGCGCGCGCATATTTGCGTAGTTGCGCACTTACAGTGACGATCTCGAGCATGTGGTGTTGCATTTGTCTCATCTTGCGCAGTGCACGATTTTGCGTGCTCTGCATGCAAACACCTGATCAGCGGTAAAGGTTAGTGTCGCGAGCACTGAGGCAGACGCAAGCGGATCAAAGAGAACGATCGCGCGTTGGGCCTCTTAGTACTCATGGTATGCTTTCCCTTGTAACGCCTCTGTATTGCGGCGAAGTTGACTTTCGGCAATGTGCATTGCTTTAGACCCATGCTGTTCTTCTCACGCTTTGACACCATTAGTTGGCACCATTGCGAACAGCGGCAAATCATTTAATTGAAAAACACCGCATCGAACAGCAGGAACCTTGAAAGGGAACATCAAAGCAGCTAGGCCTAATGAAAGTATAAAACGAGTTCTAGGCTGCCAGGGGATCGGCGTGTGAGAGCGCTGTCAAGGCTGCAGGGTAATCAAAATACTTGCAGTGGTGACTTCAGTTAAGGTGGCGGTCCTACTCCAGCATCACGCTCTGCATTTTAGGCAGTGTTCGCAGACCAACTGTGCTTTCAGCATGCATTAAGCTATATTCCATTAGAAAGCTGACTTTCTGCACTTTCATGTGACACTTAGCAGGAATGAACGCTTCCTGCTAGGTGTAACGCGATTCATTTGTGCGATTCATTGGTGTAACGCAATTAGAAATTCATATAGGTCTCAATAAAAATGAATGGGCAATACAGTAAAAGAAATGAATACCATTTTTCATTTTCTATGCAGAACCACAATTTTTAATTAGTATATTATAATTGTACTTATCATGTATGCAAAGGGGTTCTATGTTCTGATAATTTATTCATTAGTTATTACTTTAAATTGGCAATTTATGGCTACACTTGGTCACACATATCTGGAGCAGGGATAATACTATTCAAGTTGAAACTGAAATTTTCATTAATCAAGCAGCAAGCCATTTTCTCCAGTATACATGCTAATTCACTACAAGTGTTGTCCATTAGTAGAGCCATACAGTGTCCTGTTGTTACTGTCACTCGCAGCTTTTACTAAACAGTGCTTGAAACAAAAGATTTTGAGTGGAAAATAAATTTCACAGCTGTTTTTTGGCAGTTCAGGCATTTGTAAAATGTGACGCCACTAAACATAACAAACCGGGCAAAACACTGATGGATTCTTTGTCCATATTTGAGTGCTTGGCTCAGTCTAGTCACTTTGTCTACCCAACATTCCTTCATGCACATGTGTCTGCAACCATGCCCTCAGCGTACTCCTAAGGGGGCAGCCCACTCAATTGTGGCTCCTGAAATAAATTTTGAGATGAATCATTCATATGGTGGCAGATTAGCCAGCAAAGCTGTTTAACTGATTAGGTTTCCCATTGTAAATCATACATTCATACACATGTGTACATCGATGTGTAATTTTTATTTATCTTATTTCGAAACGGTCGTGATCACAGCTTGTTCTTCTGCCGTGATCACAATGCGTGGTCTACCCATTCTTCCCATTTTTGTTGGAGTTGCAACTGCTGCAATGGTCTACCTCTGCAATGCACAATCCGGTTCTTACTCACCGTGGCGGCTACCACAGCGCAAATTTCTGTGTTTTCCCGCCACAACTGCTGTGCCATTGTATTGAGTATTGAGGGCAGATGACGGCAGACACAGCCAGCAGCAGCGGCGGCCAGCGCGGGTGCAGCGTGCAGTGAAATCTCGTGTCCTTTCTTTCTTCTGCGTCGTACTATCGTTTGTTATCTTTTTTGTTCACTTTATGGATGTTAGCCAGCCCAGATGCCCCCCCCCCCTTCGAGACCACACATACAGCTCAGTCATACAGGTCCGTCAGGTAAACAGCTTCACTGTAAAAGAGAAAGAAAGGAAGGAAGGAAGTGCTGGGGCTGGCTGGCACCTGGACTGCTGGAACTGCAGCCAAAAGGAAAGAAGTTTAAGGGAAAGTAAATTACGTGTAGAACAAAAAGAGGGACTTTTTGGTCTACTGTTCACTATAATGACTATTGGCGCCCTCAATTACCTCGTGACTTTTCGCATCCTTTGCATGGTGCATCATGAGTACAAGCCAGCTAGCCAGCAGGTCAGGCTATTGTGCCCTTGTGCCCAGGAGCAATTGCGGATAAAGTAAGATTAGAAAAATTTGCTGGGTGGCCACTTTTTTCACGGGTGACTGTGGAAGAGATTTTGAAGTGCACAGACAACTTGCCCTCATCTCCTCTAGCTCCCAGGCTCGTGTATGCTGATATCTGGAAAGTGCAGACCTGGCTGCGACTCTCGCTTGTCCTTTTGCGACAAGCGTCTGCAGGAGAGAGAGACAAAAGAAAATTTTATTGTACGAAGTGGTTTAGTTTCAGATTCTTTTTGTCTACAAATGAGTTGCTTTTTCCACAATCAGTTGCGTGCCGACATAGATGCCACGTTTACTTGCAGCTCCTGCTATTGTACGATAGTTTCCTCAACAGTTCCGTGGTTTTCTTCGTCATTTGAAAAGAAACTATGGGTTGGAGAGTTTTTCTTATGCATCACAGAAAAGGTAGTTTGGCTTTTATGCAGTCGGTGGGAGGTTTCTTTTAGGATTCAGCCATGAACATGGTTTCATAGACACTGCACACCCCTCTACTCTGCAAGATATTGGGCGGTGGTAAAGGCTATTGAATGGCAACGGCACATTACTTCTTGGTGACCAGGTGTTGGGTGTGTTGACACCGTGATGGCAGAAATTTTTCTGAGTAATTCTCAGAAAGCCATTGGGCGTCCCCTTCTTTCCTGGTTGTGGAGGGAGACTGTATACGAGGAAGAAACACAGTCTGTAGATGTGAGTTTTTCCTTGAAAAACAGCCTTGCATGGTAACCTACTTATTAATTTTAGCAAATAGGTTTTCCTTGATATGCGGCACCGTGAAAAGTCAAATGCGATGGACACGGAGCCTTTTTCAACCATCGTCGAGATTAAATCACGAAACTCGGCAAGCGAGCACTTTTACACGCTTTCTAACCACGCAGTGAGGCATTATGTGCTTGGCAGAATAATATGTTGAGTGAATTGACGCATAGCTAATTAGCAAAAAAAAATTGTGTAAAACTAAGAAGGCAAGTGAGACTTGAAAGGGACTATTGCAATTGCATGGTGTTCACATATTTGCCTGTGTTGTATGTTGTCTTTTAGTACTACAGTGCAATAACTGTCATATGGAATACTAATCTAGAAATAGTAAGTTTTTGGCAGTTTCATCACAAAATGTGCACGCTCTTTATGTACGCAAGCATATAGCAAGAAAATCATTGCACAAGTGTGAAGACCTCGGTCCAGTCAAAAAAGGGACCACCTCATGTAACATTCCAGATAAATGGTGAAGCGGCCTGTGGAATCGCGCTCGTTGTGCTATTATTGTGAGAAAATGCAACCACAAAGGCACGATAGAAAATCAAGGTTCTTCAGTGCTGGAGCCTTGTGTTTTCTTCTTCTCTCTCTCTTTTTCATACTTGCCAACAAAATCCTTCATGTGCCTATCATGTTTGCTTCAAAAGCCTGTTTGCATTGCTCCCATCCAAGTCATTAGACGAATATGGATGGGAACCACGGTGTCTGTCATCATGTGTTCGCTCCTTGCCCTATCCTGAGTGACACCGGTTGAACATAAAAGACACTATACGATTAGCAACACATTATAAGCACCCCGCAGGGGCGTCTGCATCAGCAGGCATTTGGTGTGTTGCGACACCACGTACCCGAGCACACCAGGGTTGGACCCTCCCACGTCTAACCGTGTGCGGCTTAGCAGTGTCCAGGGAAAAGGGGAACCTGGGAGTTGAGCCAATGCCAGGTGTTTGGACCTTTATGGCCCCTTGGTGGTGGCAGCACGCCTCTTTGGCCTCGGCTTCACATACGCGGCACCCCCAGACTGACCCACCGGGGGTAAATTGGTAGTTGCCTTTTCCTATCCTCCTCTCTAATCTTCATCTTTCTCTTACTTTCGATCTTGGCTTCCTTTTACTTCCACTTTTTCCAGGCAGCAAGGGTTACCGTTGTGTGAGATAGCCAACCTTGGTTATAACAGATTTGGTTATAGTAGTGTCATACAGCTGGCATATGCAGGATATGTCTTTTCATGGTCCTGCAGCGTCTCCTTGTTGAGCTCCATGGTGGGTGGCTGGCGGTGCTGCCGAAATTCCGCATATGTGTATGGCAAGTTCTTTTGCCCCACTTCCTGATCGCCCTCACAAACGAGGGCACACCGAAGAAGTATTTAGGTTCTTTGGCAGTCAGAGTGAAAATTTTCCCAAATTTCATGTCATACACTCCGAGAAAACCGCGAAGTCAGCGAGAATGATCTCTCCTTTTCTGGTTTCGAAATCACTAACTGAAGTTCTAGGCCAAGGCTATAAAGCTTGCAAACTTGCAAGTGGAGATCACCTTCATGAACTCCGAGATAAGAATCAGTATGAAAGGCTGCCAAATCTTGTGTCTTTTGGGGACGTTCCAGTGACTGTGACGCCGCATCTTACCATGGACACTTGCTGTGGTATCGTATCTGATAGTTACCTGATTGATCTGCCAGAGTCTGAACTACTTGAAGGCTGGAGTGACCAGAATGTGATCAGTGTAAAACGAATCGAGATGAGGCGCGATGGTAAAGAAATACAGACTAAGCATCTTATTCTCACATTCAATTCAATCGTTCTTCCCGACACAATCGAGGCAGGCTATGTGAAGATCAAGGTCAGGCCGTATATCCCAAATCCCCTCTGATGCTTTAAATGTCAATGGTTCGGCTGCAGTTCTCAGAACTGCCAAGGCCGACCAACCTGTGCCGTATGTAGCGACCATGAACATCCGTCTGAGTCATGTGAGAACACTCCACACTGTGTAAATTGGGAAGGGGAGCACACCACATACTCGTGGTCCTGCCCATGTTGGAAAAAAGAAAAAGTAGTGGCAATCAAAATCAAAAATAATTATCCCTCCTGCCAAAGAATATCTTTGCCGAAGTGGCGCGTCAGGGGGCAGTACTGCTCCGCCGTCCGAGAAGAAGGGGCCATCAACCTCCGGACTGATGGCCTCAAGGGCCTTGTCCCTTGAGAAGAGACCTTCTTGACAAACAAATCGCTCACAAAAGCGGGTGTCTAGCACTTCGCAGGAGGCAATGGACACGACGACCAGCCAGACGGCGCCACCAGCGTCTAAAGAGCGGCAAGAGTCTCATGATCGCTCCAAAAAAGACAAACCTCACGTCACGTTGCCTGGAAAGGGCCTGTGAGCTAATCTCCGTCTCTTAAACACACAGCACCAAACACATTTATCACAATGGAAACATAAATACTACAATGTAATGTGTCAGAGGACTTCTTCATAACCTCGACGCCATTATAGAATTACTACACAAACACAATCCAAAGTTGCTGTGTGTTCAAGAGACACATCTGAAACCTACAAACACCAATTTTCTTCGTAATTATAGCATCTTCCAAAAAGACCGAGACGAGGCTAATGCCTCCGGCGGTGTAGTCATAGTAGCTGACAAGTGTGTACCGTATTTACACGATTGTAAGTCGACTCGAATGTAAGTCGACCCCCCCATATCGCATGACCGAAAAAAAAAAAAAAAATGAGGGCGCATTCGATAACGAAAATTTATTAGTAGCTGACATGGTCACTGGACTCGTCTTCACTAGTGCTGCCATCGTCATAGTTGCTGCGGTCCCACAGCGCGTCGTGGTCCAGCGAAATTTCAAATTTGGCAAACGACCGCGCCAGGACATCTTGCAGAACAGCAGCCCACGCCAAATGCACCCAACCACACGCAGCCGTCAGGGAGGCTCTTTTGACAGGTCCGGTTGGCGTAATTTCGCAGTCTTCTGCCGCCAGCCACTCGTACTCACGGCGGAGCAGAACCTTAAAATTAAGGCGAAGGTCAGGGCTTGTTTCATGACCACGTCGCACTTCAATGGCAGGGACCGATCACGCATTTCAGCGACGTACGCCGCAAGCTTAGCCTACAGCTCCGGAAAGCGTCCAGGCTTCGGCACGTGGGAAATTTCTCACTTGCCGACACAGGGTGAAAATTTCGCTTCGCTGCAGTCGCCACTCTCGCACTATCTGTTTAGAAACATCGAAATTGCGGCCCGCTGCGCAGTGATTTGTTTCTTCGGCGTAAAGGATGGCAGCCCTCTTGAACGCTGCTGTGAACGAGTGCCGAAAGATTAGTGGGCCTGCAGCACTCATGACGACTGGTGAAGCATAGAAGTAGCACGTAGCCGGCAGTCAAGTGGAGCGCGTGAAAAAGTTAAACCAATACCAATGCACCCGCAAGCGGTGTCTGCTCTTCCATGAACTGCCGATACTCCCCGCAAGCGCCGCCGTTCTGAGGGTGCCGCCGCAAATGGGAACAGCGGCGCTTCCATCAACTATCGACACCCCTCCATGAGTTTTCCATGCACTGTAAGACTCTCAAAAATGTTGAAAAACCCTTCCGAAAAGCGAACAAACACGCGGGATAGAGAAAAGATACGGGTAGGGCCATAGAGCAAACATAAAATTGTAACTACATTGTAGCTCTCGTTGGTATCGCTTTTTCTTGGCGGGGCCATGTTTTGGTTTCGATTGTAAGTCGACCCCCCAACTTCAGGCTTTCAAATCTTAAAAAAGGGGTCGACTTACAATCGTGTAAATACGGTAGCTTGCTGACACGTCACCCTTCAGATGCCCCTTGAGGCAGTGTCAGTTTGGGCCATTCTTTTTAATAAATTGGTCATTGTATATTCCTTTTATATATCCCCGAACCATCATCTCGAAAAAACAGACTTTTATAACCTCATTGATCAGCTTCCCGAGCATTACATACTCGTGGTACCGCTTTTATCATTGACGCCGCTGAAAAGTTCATTCCTCAAACAAGTGGGACTTCATTCAAAAGACTGGTCCCCAGGTGGAATGACGATTGTAGAGAGGCATGGAGGAGACAAAATAAAGCTTGGGGCAGACTACGTGACTGACCTACGGCCGAAAATCTAATTGAATTTAAATAGGTTAAATCCCAGGGAAGAAAGACGCGACGACAGGCAAGGAGGGCAAGCTGGCAGAGGTTTCTTTCTGGTATAAATTCGTATTGGCCCCGAGCTCCACCACTGGAAAAGCTGGCGTCACCGTCGGCGTGACGTGCTAGGAGGGATCACGTGGACATAGCGGCCGCGTCGGCTGCTTCGGGAGCGCCGAAGCGAGCTGAAAACGAGTTTGAATTCCCTCGTACGCTGCGGTCCTCATTTAGTGGCGAAATTTTCCCGCTTCAAGTGTCTCCTTTACAACGCTTGAAAGCACTACAATAGGTAGTGGCTGCCTTTGAAGGCGCGCAACATGGTAGGCTACTGCTCGGTGCCGCAGGGCCGGATGCACGTAATGGAGGCCAGTGTCAGGCTTATTCACACGCAGCCGCAGGACAAGAAGCTGCGTGAAGCTTGGCTCGCGAAACATAAAACCGGCAAACAGTCATCGGCTACAACTCGGGTATGCAGGAAACATAGACGCGAGGAAGATTTCTGCTACGTCGCCCGGTCTGCGATGTTCTGCAAAACGCGCACTGAGACGCTCGCCCGAGTCCGCTGCCCGACTAATGTCATGACGGTTTGGTCTATGAACTTGTCGATGCTATAGATGCTCGCAAGTTCAATGGAGTGGAAAGGCAGCGGTAAGAAGCACATTTAAAAAAAGCATGGCATATGGTCATGTTTGTGTTATGAATTAATGCACTGGATTACAAAAAAGGAGCAGCGGGAAATTGCACGCTGAGAACACCGATAAACATACAGTGCGACGCAACTCGAGAAATAATATTGAAAGGTCAAAGAATTTAGAAGAAAAAAAGATTGAATCGTCGCGACGGGACATCACAGTCCCCGTAGGCGTCGAAGTCTCTACAATGAAATTATTTTTGAACACCTCTGATAGCGCCCACGCAACAATGGTTGCTTGTATACTGTCAAATGCTCATATGCTGCGGCCTAAAGCTCATGGCACGGTGCGAAAACGCGCGCGCGGAGAAAGCGAAACAGTGCGCGGACAAGCATGCAGACGCGCAGTCGGTCGCTGCGAATCTGCGCGATCGCTGCATTGAGGCTTCGTTCTATTACGCTCCATTTAGTTATACAAACACTATAAGAACATATTTCACATAGTTTGTTCTCAGCGTTTACCTACCTTTCACGCAAGAAGCCGGTTCGGGAGACTCCATCGCGGCGACCGCGCGCAGTGGCGTTCACTGTACGTATTCGGTAAGGAGATAGCGTCTGTAAATGTTTCTGTGCTTTCAGTTTGCCCAAGATTATTATTTAGACAGTAAACAACTTCTCTCGTTTCGAAAGTACTCACAGAAATGTCCGGGAGAGCTCGTGCGTGGTGTTTTCAGTGAGCGCTGACAGCAAAACCTATGAGGAGCGCGCCGCATGATCCCTCATGCTACGCCAGCGAGGCGCTTCCGATAGATGGCGACTCCGTAACTCCTCGCCGCCAATACTGAAGAAGGTTAAGTATGGGACAGGCTGAGAAGGCTAAAGGGACAATAAATTCATCCATTGTCCCTAGTGAACGATGAAGCGAAAAATTTGGAAGACAAAGCTGACGCTCGTGGCGAACACTTTCAGCGTGTTTCCAGTTCTAATCATTATTCCGAGGCATTCCTAAAGCATGAACAAGTAGCAGAACGCCAGGCTGTCGACCGTAAATGCGGACAGAGCGAACCCTATAACCTGCCTTTTAACATTGGCGACTTGAGAGCCTCCCTGATTGCATGTCGGAGCTCTGCACCTGGACCTGACAGGATCATGTACAACATGATGAAAGACGTCCCCAAAGATACTTAAATGACGCTTCTCACACTTTTCAATGCTATATGGGCTGCCGGGTACCTTCCTGCTGCATGGAAAGGGTCGGTTGTCCTTCCGTTCTGAAACAAGGCAAAGACACCACATTAGTAACAAGCTACCGCCCAATCGCCCTCACAAGTTGTATATGTAAACTTTTTGGGAAAAAAATGGTAAGCCGTCGCCTTTTACGCTTCCTTGAGTCAAATAAACTTGATCCGTATCAGTGCAGTTTTAGAGAAGGACGGTCTACAACTGACCGTCTGGTACGCATTGAAGCAAACATTCGCGACTCCTTCGTACATAAACAATCCTTCCTATCTGTGTTTCTCGATATGGAAAAGGCATACGATACAACATAGCATTACAGAATCGTGGGCACCCTGTCGTCGCTAGGCATCCATGGCAATAAGTTAAAGATTATAGAAAGCCACCTGCAGAACCACACATTCCACGTGAAAATAGGCAATGCACTGTCGTGCCCATTTATACAGGAAACTGGTGTACCTCAGGGATGCGCACTTTCTATCGTTAAGATGAACACACTCCGTGCTTCATCATCACCAGCTATTTCTTATTCCGTTGACGTAGACGACATACAAATAGGTTTCAAATCCTGCAATTTAACAGTCTGTGAGAGACAAGTACAACAGTGCCTGAACAAAGTCTCTAAGTGGGCGGACGAAAACAGGTTCAAAGTGAACCCCAACAAATGTTATTGTGTTCTCTTCACCAGGAAGAAAGGGCTTGCTGCAGATCCCACTGTCCAAATGTATGGGCAACAAAATACCTGTGAACGAAGAGCACAAGTTTCTAGGTGTTGTGCTTGACTACAGGCTTGCTTTCATTTCACACATAAAATATCTTAAAGCACAATGTCTAAAAACAACGAACTTACTTAATATCCTATACCGCACAACATGGGCTAGCGACAGAAAGTGTTTATTGAATCTTTACAGCAGCTTAATTCGATCACAATTGGACTATGGTGCCATGGTATATCACTGTGCTGCCGCGAGTGCGCTAAAGATGCTAGGTCCTATCCACAATCTGGGTATCTGTCTGGCCACTGGCGCATTTAAAACAAGAAACAAGAAATTAAAACTTGACAGAGCAATAATATTCACAGACTCATTAAGTCTTGTAAAAGCATACAAATCCTGTTTTTTTATTGAACTTTACTCAATCTTGTGCAACATTTATTTGTCTTGTAGACATGTAGTAATATTCTGGGTTCCTGGCCATAGAGGAATAGAAGGTAATGTGCTTGCCGACGAAATCGCCAAATCAATAGCATCGCAAGGTATTCATTCTGCTGCTGTCCCTGCCACAGACATGTACACCGTATTGACACATCAAGAACCTGATGAGCTGAAAATTATATAAGGCGAAATAAAGAGCGTCACATGCTAAAATATTCAAGTCTGTGCTCTGTGGATAGCATTTACTGCTTAAAAATTATTTTGTTGTGTTCTTAAATCGGGCAGTAAATGCTTTTCACTAGGACTTCAGTTTTAGGGGAATCAGAGCTGGCATATATTCAACATATGAATGCCAACTTTTGAATGCTGCGAAGCTATCTTGTGCAAATTCACGCAGCATTTAACCCTTTGAGGGTCGAATTATTTTGAAAAAAACTTTCCCAGGTGGTCAAATTACATTTTTGCAGATCTTGAATGTACAAGATGTGTAAAGCCGGGAATAAATAGTAAAAAAAAAAATTAGGAACAGTATTTTGGTGTCGGTATCACTCAGAACTGCAAAATGTTCAATAGTATTTCAGAGTGTGGTACTGCTTGAAACACGGGTCTCCGCACAGCGCCTTATCACAGTCTGCACACCCAAAATGCGTGTGTTGTTCTCTTGAAGCGACGAGTTGTGTTGGCGCACACATGACATCTTCTCTGCGTGCGGCTGCCTTGGGCAGAGGTCTGAGGCACCCTCTCGCGTAAGCGCTGTCGCAGAGAGCGAGAATACCTCGCGAGTGGCAGTGATAAACAAGCTAAGAGCGGTGCCAATCAAGATAGAAATCAACTTCCGCCACCCCTGCGATAGTGTGCCGACAAAGAGAAAAATTACGTTTCGCGCACCTCCGTTGCGATCACGTGGAGAAACTGAAACCGCGAAAGCGCATTGCCGCTGAGAGCGAGACCACCTCGCGAGCGGCAGTTATAAACAAGCTAAGAGCAGTGCCAATCAAGATAGAAATCAACTTCCACCGCCTCTGCAGGAGAGTGCCGACAAAGAGAAAAATGACGTTTCGCGCGCCTCCGTTGCGATCACGCGGCGAAACCGAAACCGCAAAAGGGGTGTTGCCGCAGTCTGCGCGACGCGCGGAAGCTAGAAATCAGTTCTGTTTATCTCCCCAAGAGGGTAGCACAAATTTCAAACGCTTCTTGCAAGTCCTAAGAGGTGGCAGCACCTCCCAGTAAGCATGCATCGTCATTATGGCGCGAAATTTCAAACGGAGGGTTGAAACCGTACCCGTACGGCAAAGACGTTGCGGGACAGAAAACTGCTGCCATACATGTACGGCAAAAACCTTCAAAGGGTTAAAGAGGCTATCAAAGCAACTGTGGATTCATGTATTGCAATGCTTGTGGGATGGACCATAAATATATTGTTGACATTAAAGTAACTATAGCTGCTAAACAAGCTTAAGTTAATGTGTGTTGATGTGGCCATCACATTTTTACTCCACTGTGCTCGCTAGTACCTGCTACAGAAACCGTACGACATAACAAAAGAATCAGTATAGCTTTGTTTAGCATGCCTTCGTAGCTGCAATTTTTCCATTCTGAATATAAACTGTAGCCAGCATTTTGTTTGTGTGTGGACCCACTTCCTCGGTATATAAAATAATCATGTATCTGTACTATGAGCATGATAGTAAACTGTATACTCGCAGATAACTTTCCTTGGCTGTGAAGTGAAAGATATGGAATCGGAGCTCCTGCACATGGTTGTGTGAAGTATAATGCAAGCGAGCTGGCCTGGATTACACCTCTCACAACTTTACTTTAGTGAGGGGCAAGACAGTTAACTCGACATTAATTAATCAATGTTTATACACATCCAATATGTACCTAGTTCCAAACAGCGAACAACGCCGCCTGCGTTGAAGTCCTGAAGCGGCCATGTGACCTTGGCGTTGGTTGCGTCTTCTAACGTGCAACTGACGCAGGCACCGAAGTTTGCTCACTTGTTTGTACCTGCCGACGATTGCGATTTCCAGATGAGCTAGCTTGGTTTCAGCATAGACACTGAAAACACTTGTGTGCTTCGGCAGTCTTTTGTTGCTGAAGTTAGTCAACAGCGTCTGAGGGGAGTTGATCGGCAGGACAGCAAGTGAGCAATACGCGCCAGAAGATGCGGGGGCCATTTTGCTTTTGAGGAATGCGTAAAATGTGTGTCGGTCTCGGGTGTGCAAAAACTTGAAAAGGCAAACTGAAAATACAATAAAATACCAGTAGCAGACTGGTGAATGTTACATATCTTTCAAATTAGGTGCTGTAAAGAAACAATGAACTAAACTGCAGGACTACTTCCATCAGCGGCGAAAGAGGCACATTTTGGTTCCGTAGCCTTTGCTTCATAGCCAAGCAAAGTTGTCCGCGGATATAGTAATAGAGCATTGGCAGAAGGTGGCAAGCGTAATAACCACTTGGTATGACCAATAACTTATAATTTCAAATTTCTACAAAAAATATCCATCTGCTGGCACTGTTTGCATTGTAATATTCTTTAGCCAAGGTCCCCTTTATGACATCTGCAGTAGTTAATGTAAAATAACAGACGAGGTTACAAATTCGACGCTTTGCCAGCTTTTCATTCCAACGTTTCTCAGAGATCTTCTTGAGAGTTCTCCAAGCAGTGGACGTTTCCAGTCGTAATTTGAACACTGCACCTTTAAATGTTACTATAGCTAGTGCGTGGGTGCAGAAAGCTGTATAGTAGAATACCTATTTTTGTTTATTATTGCAACTAAGTATTTTAGCTCACTGTTAAAATATAAATGCAGGGAATTAGATTGTGCAAATTGGTACATCTAGACTCACGCCTTATAATTTAAATAAAGATGGCTCTTGTTGAATATAAAGCCAAGCGTTCCCGCTTTATTTTTGAGTCACTCTAGTATCAAGAATCAAGTTATTGTAGTTTTAGGATACAACCAGTGGCAATCATTTTGATAATTTGTCAAAATTTTGAAAAGCCAGGCTCTTTTTCCAATAGACATTTGTTTGAAATATTCTGGGCTGTGCATTTATGACAGCCAAGTGCTTTTGTGATTTTGGTGGCATTAGGCCAATAATAGATAATCTTTTCATGAGACTCACTCAGGACGTCTACCAGCTGGGAAAACTGGGAATTCTAAGGGATTTTGAATAGTCTGGAAATACTTGAGGAAAACTCTCAGAATTTGTGCTTCTATCAGGGAAAATTGGCAAATGTTATTCAAAGGGAACGAAAGTCGTGCTAATGCTGGTTTCAAGTGGGGGATCATAACGAATCGTCTTTGACGGCGTGTCGTCGGCTGGAGGAGTTGCCAGTGTAGACTCAATGACAGATTTTCCGGACGCCCGTTTTATGCAACGTGGCCGATAATTTGGACGGCTTTGCGGCAACACCGCTTACCCCACAGAGTCAATATATAGAAACGCCTGAAATTTCGGACGCAAGAACCCTTCGCCGTCCGATTATCCTGACTTTTTGCCATGACCGTAGATCTGAAACGGCATTAATCAAAGCTACCACCGCTGCCGTTTTGATTTGATCGCCACCTCGAACTGGTGCTCTTGCACGCAGATCGACTGGCAGCCATAGATACCACCGCGGCAACGCTCGGCCTGCTTACTTCGACGTTCGCTATTATACTTATTGCCGTTCGGTGCTATGGTTTTCCTTGAAAGAATCCGCCACTGTCAGCAATGGCACCGACTCCACTTATGTAATCCTCACAATTGACTTCGAAGCTCAGAAAGCACGGTGCGTTGCATAATGCCAGTTCCTGAAAGTCAGCTTTGCCTCGATACAGAAATGTGACTCGGTGAAGCTTAACATGCGTGGGGAGGGGCAGTTGTCACTTGACACAATATGTACTTCTTAATTATACACGCGTGCACACGCCATCTCCTGTCACATTACGAGCACCGATATGCTTAATAAAATGTACTGGCAGGCCTTCAGAGCTTTTTCGGACGTGCCTATGGCGATTTGAGCCCTTAAGGGCAGTAAAAGGCATGCATTCATTTTTGCGGACGTTTTCACGGCGCCTAAGGAGTCCGAAAAATTGGGCGTTGACTGTACAACAGACCAAGAGGATGCTTCAAATGTATCGCGGGACGAACGCATGGCGGAAGGAGGACAAGAATTCAAATGGACCGACGCATTGAGGAATGAACGGGAAAGGAAGTGTGCCGCCGCTTCTTTGAAGGAGCTTGAGTTCAAAAAACAAATTGTTGGCTGATGGCGAAATGCAGATGTCCCTCATCCAAACCAAAATAAACTCTTTAAAGCATAAACGCTACACTGAGGCATTGTGCGCCGGCTGAGAGTATGCCAGGACAGTTGCGGTTGAATTTCCAGCTGCCGAGAGAGAATCTCACTTGTGACAAAGTTTGGGCTTCATACCAATGAGCTTGCTATCAGTTGATAGAAATAGCTCATATTCGAAAAGATTTGCTTGTATGCATCTCTTTTTATTCGTATTTGAATATATTCGACTCAATTTGCAATGGGATTAACCTTTTTTTTTTTCGAAGATATTGTACTTGCTGTGCATTTTACTAACCCATCCCTACTGTTTTCTTTTTAAGATAAACACTACTCCTTGGTATTCAAACTGTATTAAGTCGTTTTTTTATTATTTTTTAACATGCGTGTCAGCCCGTCTTGACATAAAACAAAGTTCTGGGTCATTCGTATATATTGCAAAGGCACGCTGGAAAACTCAGAGAATTTGGAAATGTCAACTTGGTAGACACCCTGCAAAATTGTCAGATTGGCTGTTTAGCTCATTGATGGTGAAGTGAAGGGACTTATTGTTCTGGAGAGAGTTATAATTCCAGGTTATTAGTTATAATCAATGTAGAATACTTAACCTTTTAACTCTCTCAAGGCATTTCCTAGAGATCTGCATGCATCTTAATAAATTTTTATTTGTACACAATGACCCAATTCAAAAATATAGTAAGTAAGATGTTGGGCCAGTTGGTGCATTCTTTCTTTTTTCTCAGCTTTTGCATCTTAGACCTGAAAGATATGTATTGTTTTAGATGAATATATACCATGTATTCATCTAAAATTTTAATGAAGAAAGCTACTGAGAAAGCTTTTGTGAATATCTATAAACATGTTAAAAAAATGTCTCTGAAGACATGGAGTGAAATGAATGTAAACTACAGAATGAAATGCATGAGTGCCCATACTCCGTGCCAAATTAGATAACACATATTATCCATTCTCTGTGAGCCAAGAAAAATAACTGAGGTGTGGACAGGTTCTTTTTTTCTTGGTGATATCAATACCAACTTACAAGACTAGTACATCTTGGGCTTTCCGGTTGAAGGCTTAAAATGGCCCTACTGAGAAGGATTTTCCCTCTACGTCTCTCTCTCTCTCTCTCTGTTGCACAGGTGCAACAAGATCCAAGTGTTGACAGTTTTCTAGTAGTATGTGGCAGTACATTAGTAGCTGTATTTTCATGATTAATGTTAAAGGCCGTTAAAGTTCTTTCTGCATCACATAAATTTAAAGGGATATATTTGGAAATAAAGATGTCTTGCAGAAGATGTTTGGTTATTAGGAGGGTCCAAGGAGCTTTATGATCATGAAATAATAGGCTGCATTCAAGGTGTCATGTTGTTCCTTACGATGTGATTAAGTGTAGATAATTTGTCTGTTTTGTTGCTGTTTTTCAGCGGAAGAGAATGGCGAGATAATAGACAACACGGAGACTAACCTGGTGGCTCTCAGACGGACTATTTATTTGACAATTCAGTCAAGCCTCAACTTTGAGGAGTGTGCTCACAAGTTGCTCAAGCTTGAGCTGAAGCCTGGGCAAGTGGTGAGGCCCTCTTACCAGTATATGATAGTAACGTGGATGGCTAATTGTTCTGTGTGCGCTCTGTGCAGTCACTAACCAGTGTATGGTCTATGTCTTGCAAGGATCTGGTCATGAGCATGAAAAAGCTGTGTGATGAAAAAAAAACTGTTTTACTTATGTCCACATTAGGGCTTGCTCAATCAGGATGTTCGGAGAGTGCTTGTAAATGGCAACAGTCTAGGGGAAATTATAATGAGCCGTAGGTTCTGTGATCTGAGCTGGCAGCAGGTTCATTCCAATACTTTCACTACATCATAATGAAATTTACTGCCATTACAGTGCAGCACTAGATGAATTATTTCTCTTCCCAATTATCTTTACAGCATAGCCTTTAGGGTAAAGCTTAGGTTTTGCGCTTGGTATTTTGAACAAAACCCCCAAATGCACAGTTAACTTAAATACCTCTGAATAAATAGTGCCTCATGTACTATACAGCAGTATTTTTCAAACCATTGGCTATGACATAGTTGTTACGACTGGCTTCCAAAAAATTCAATGGCACATTTTCATACAGTGTTGTGAATATGAGTCTGCATCAAAGCGAATTACTATCCCAGCTGATTGACTCTGCACTGCCTGTCAAATAAAATCTGAACTTTGTATTTTTGTAGTGAAACCTAGAAGCTCACGAAATCGTGAAATGCCAGGAGAATGCTTTAGGGAAGTTAATAGTGGTGTCCTGAATATTTGATGACTCACAGGTAGAATGTGAAATAGTGCTATCCAGTGTTACTTATCAGAGGATTTGCTAACATGTTGCAGTAAGAGTAACAGTAGTTTTTAAATAAATTAATTAAATATACTGTTAAACACATCATAATGGAATGCTTGGGGCCTCCACAGTACTTCATTGTAAATGTTGCACACTGTTCCTCTCACACTAAACCAGGCTAAGCATGTTCAAAAAAAAGAACCCTTTATTTCACATTAATTCAAGAGAAACTTAGTGAAATAAGTAGGGTTTTTTTTTTTTTTTTTCACATATTGACAGAATTTACGACTGCAGCCAACCCTATAGCATTGCGGCTCACAGCATGCTCCATCGTGAAATGCAGCAGCTACATAAAGTAAAGTTGCAAACAGTCTAGTGCCGCTAATATTTCCTTTCTCTTCTTGCCTACGAAATTCTTCGTTCGTTTACAGGATCTTCATCACTGTTCTATCGTTGACATTCATGCATTTTCTTCCCTTTCAAGACGTAGATTGTCAGTTATGATTACATCATCACGTTGTCATCAACTTTGCCATATTCCTCAGCCGTCGCACCTGCTAATGTGCTCTAACAAGCACTGTACGAGTTGAGCGATTCCTGGAGGAACGCAGCAGGACTACTTCTAACATCGACACATTGTTCAATTGCATATCTAGCACTGAGCGCACCTTAGTGACATCTGCCGAAAGCAGTGATCAGGGTGTCTACCAACCGGGTGAACGGACGTTGACTGTACAACAAAGCAAGAGGATGCTTCAAATGGTCCGTGGGGCAAATGAGTGCCAGAAGGAGGTTGAGAACAGAAAGGACCTACGCATTGAGGAATGAACAGGAAAGGAAGCATGCTACCTCTCCCCCCCCCCCCCACACACACACACACACACACATACACACTCTAGTTTGGAGGGCACTTTTGGAAGGCTTCGCAGCACCGCTACGTACTCCATAGAGTCAATGTATATTGCCCTGACTGCAGCTCTGAAATGGCATTAATCAAAGCCACCACCGGCTGATAATTGAAATGGCGGCATTTCAATTATCTCGCCGCCTCGAATGGGTGCTCTCGCACGCAGATCCGCTGGCAGCCGTAACCACCAGCGCGCAACATTAGGCCTAGCTGCTTCTATGTTCGCTAGCTTCGTCCTGTGCGGTGCCGTGTTTTTCATTGGAAGAATTCGCCACTGTCATCAATGGCACTGACTCCACCTTTGTAATCCTCGCGATTGGCTTCGAAGCTCGCAAGGCACAACGCGTTGCGTAATGCCAGTCTGGGAAAGTTAGCTTCACCTCAATACAGAAGTTTTACGCGGTGAAGCATAAGCGTGGGAAGGGGCAATTGTCATGGGACACAGTGTGTATTCCTTAATTATACACTCGTGCACCCCCGTCTCCTGTCACAGTACGAGCACAGATATGCCTTAAGCGTACTGGCTGGCAGGCCTCAAGAGCTTTTTCGGACGTGCCTGTGGCAATTTGAGCCCTTAAGGGCAGTTGTATTTTTTGCACGCATTTATTTTTTTCGGACGTTTTCGCAGCCCCTAGGGAGTCCGAAAAATCGGACGTTGACTGTACAACTGACCAAGAGGATGCTTCAAATGATCCATGGGGCAAGCGTGTGGCGGAAGGAGGATGAGAACAGAAAGGACCGACGCACTGAGGAATTAACAAGAAAGGAAGCATGCCGCCGCCTCTTTGAAGGAGCTTGAGCTCAAGAAAAAGTGTTAGCTGACGCTGAGATGCAGGTGTCCCTCATCCAAACCAAAATAAACTCTTTAAAGCACTGAAACCCAACACTGAGATATTGTGTACCGGCTGAGAGTATGTCAGGACATTTGAGGCTGCCTTCCCAGCTGCTGAGAGAGAACCTTAGTTGTGACAAAGTTCATGCCTCATACAGAGGAGCTTGCTATAGAAATAGCTCATATTCAAAAATACTTACTTCTGTATGCATGTTCTTTTCATTCGTATTTGAATATGTTCAAGTCGATTCGGACTGGGTTTTACCATTTTTTCCGCTGTGCATTTTACTATCACCTTTCTGTTTTCTTTTTGAATTAAATAGATATTCCTCCTTATTATTCAAATGGGATTAAATCATTTTTTTTTTTCCAACATGCTTACTCGAGAGTGACAGCATCGGGCAACATGGTGTCAGCCCGTCTTGACATAAAATAAAGTTCTGGCTCATTCAGGGAATTTTGCAAAGGTGCTCAGGGAAAACCTGGAAAACTCAGGGAATTTGGAAATGTCAACTTCATGGACACCCTGATTAAAGAAAAATGTATTTATAAATATAATGTCTTGGGCCACTTTCCGAAATTTTGGACTTGCTAATGCAGAATGCATGTTTTTGTGATTTCAATCACTAATTAAATATCTACAGGCACTATTACCAAAGTTTTCATGCAGTAAACTGTTTCTGTACCAGAGTAATCTGCTTCAAAATTTAGCTTAAGACTTTACTTAAGACAGTTGCCGTACAGCGCTCTTGTTGGTTTGTTCTATTTCGTCTTAGTTTCGAAGTGCACTGGCCATATTCCACTTTCCATTATTACACCAAAATTCAGATTGGCCAGCTCCAAACTGCTTCAAAATTAAATTTTATCTCATACAGATTGCTCCAAAATGTAATTTATTCTGCTGCAAGCAGCTCCAAAAGGCAATTTTATTTGTTCCAAAAATTGCTCCAAGATGACTGGGCAGTCCCACTCCTGTACCTGTGTTTTTAATAAAGAGGAAGCTCATGCATGTGTATTTTCTCTGTTGCAAGTACTTAGCACTTCTGCTTTTCTCCTGGTGTTTTAGAGCGAAATGTGCCATATGATTCTTGACTGCTGTGCCCAGCAACGCACATATGAAAAGTTCTTTGGACTGTTGGCCCAGGTATGTATTTATTTGCACATGTGAGTGCACTGTATTTTTGTCATTGTCAGAAATTTGAAGTATGACTTTAGTTTAATTATTTACATTTTAAAAATATAAAAGAAATTGTTTGTGTAGAAACCTCATATGTGGCTAAGAGAGGTTAGTAAGAGAAATGACCTATAAATGGCATGAAATAAAATCTTTGTTAAAAGGAGTGACTTTGAATATGGCCTTGTGCATTTTGTCAACAAACCACAGAATTTTCTCTTCATAAATAATGTGTTTAGGACAAGAGTGAAAAGGTTAAAACTCACTGAATAAATAGTGATAATGCATCAAGCCCGTTTAACATATTGTGGATTTTGCATTTATTTATTTTATGTACCCTCATGCACTGAGGCATTGAAGAGGGAAGTGGATTGCATAATTTAAGAAAGAACAGTAGCAGAATGTAACGTTGTTATATAATTTTTCTTGCAAAACGTAAATGCAAAAGAAATATTGAACAGACTACCAGTATGGTAACCTTACACAAAAAAAAAATATGGAAGGGGGGGGGGGGATGTGCCAAATGATCATGCAATATTCTTACAGTGAACATGCTTGATAAAGAGTACAAAAGAGAGGGTAGTCATAGATACAATGTTGTTGACTGGAAAGTGGTTACAATCATTAGATGTGTGCTGTATAAAGGAATAGAAAAAGTGTTTGTTTGATATTAGCGATAAGTGGGAGGCATGACAAGTTTGCTATGCATTAACGAATGGTGGTAGACCTTGTGAAAAAGGTATAGGTGGGTAAACTGGCAGCACAGATATATGTTTTTTAGTGAAAAGCTGTTTGATTGCTCCAAACTTGATTTGCTATGGTTATTAGAAATAAATGAATGGTGTAATTTTCAAATAATCCAGAAGACCTAATTAGAGTTGCTTGGTGAAAATCGCAGAAGGTGGCGGAATATTCTAATTTTGAGCATACAAGAGTTTTGTAGAGTAGCAATTTGAGTGGACTTGGGGCTTTATTAAAGTTGCATCGTAGGTATCCCAATGTATGGTTAGCACTGTTGCTGATCATATTAATGAGTATTCCATGTTAGATTGAAGATAATAGTACCGCCCAAATATCGGTATGATGAGACGTGTTCAAGTTCAGTGTCGCCTAGTTTATATGTTGAAAAACTTTTGCACTCCTGGGAAACAGTTATTAGTTTGCATTTGTTAGGATTAAAATGCATGAGTCATTTTTTGCACCAACTTCTAATGTTATTCAAGTCCTTCGGCAAAATATATTTATTGGCACCATTACACATCTTCCTCCTAAATACATAGTTCGGCAAATTATTAATATATAATAAAAACAAAAGCAGACCTAAACCGAAGAAGTACTCTCGGTACTATGTTAATTAGAGGGTAGTCGTAACCATTAACTTTGACATACTTAAAGCAATTTGTTAGGAAGTATTCAAGCCAAGCTATTACTTTAGGATCAAGATTCAGTGTGGAGAGTTTAAGCATACTTTAATAAGCAGGATTGACTTTTTCAAAAGCCTTCACAACCTCAAAAAACACAGTTGACTTTTGAATGTTTGTCAACTATGGCATACAAATAATGAGTGAATAGAAACAACTGTGTTTTGCGGGAAATTGTGTGCCTGAATCTATCTTAAGCTGATATAAAAAACAAATTGTATTCTAAAAAGTTAACTACAGTAGAATCTCAGGTGATACGATCATGCCTGATACTAATTTCACAGTGATTTGAATTTCTCAAAAATCGTGGCCCCAAGTCCATTAGCTTACAACATGCTAAACTCCGAATTTAGTGATCTGCTTTTTATGCCGCAGCAGATGATACGAACCATCGAGCCGCCGCCGAATCCCTGGCACACCCGTAGCACTAAACAATGGCTGTTGTCAAAGCAGCAGAGCGGCTGCATCAACGCACCAGTTGCATTTCTGTTGCCAGGGGGGCTTATGACGCTCTGCATTGACTCCACTCCCCCATCCCCACTCCCACCAAAAAAGAGAGAGGAGGGGTCAGAGAGCAAAGAAGAAGAAAGAAAGGTTTTGCTTTGTGTGGTATCATGCAACTTGTCTGCCGTTTTCAAACACTTGTAACTTTATCAGGAGCTGGCAATCAAACGCGACTCAGTCTTGCCACATTGGCAAGATGGGCGGCATTCGCTTCCATGGCAGCATGTCTACCAACCAGGAAAACCGGGAATTCTCAGAGATTTTGAATAGTCTGGAAATACTCAGGTACAACTCGGGGAATATTTGCTCCTATCGGGGAAAATTTGCTGTAACTTTATCGAAAGGGAACGAAGGTCACGATAACGCTAGCTGGCTCAAGTAAAACAGAGAGGAATCGTAACGAACCGTCGTTGACGCCGTGTCGACGGCTGGAGGAGTTGCCATTGTACAGTCAACGACCAACTTCCAGACGTCCGACGGCTTTGCGGCACCACCACGTATCCCATAGGGTCAATGATAAGAACGTCTGACATTTCGGACGCAAGAACCCTTCGCTGTCCGATCGTCCGGACTTCTTGCCGTGACCGCAGGTCCGAAACGGCATTAGTCAAAGCCACCACCTTCGATTTTGAGTATCTGGCCACCTCGAACTGGCACTCTCACGCAGATCCGCTGGCAGCCGTAGCCATCGCCGCAGAAACATCAGGCGTAGCTGCTTCGACATTCACTATTAAGTTTCTTGCCGTTTGGTACCGTGTTCTTTATTGAAAGGATTCGCCGCTGTCAGCAATGGCACCGACTCTGCCTTTCTGGTACTGGCGATTGGCTTCGGAGTTCGGAAAGTACGGCGCGTTGCATAATGCCGGGTCCCGAAAGTCAGCTTTGCCTCATTACAGAAATTTTACGTAGCATAACAAGCACAGGAAGGGGCAATTGTCACGGGACACTGTACGTATTCCTTAATTATACACGAGTGCACCCGTAATCTCCTGTGCAGTACGAGCACCAATATGCCTAATAAGTGTACTGGCAGTCCTTCAGAGCTTTTTCGGATGTGTCTGTGGCTATTTTGAGCCCTCAAGATCAGTAAAAGACATGCGTTCAATTTTTTGTCATCCTTCCTTTTTCAAAATGCCCAGTTTTTCGGACGTTTTCGCGGCCCCTAGGAAGTGCGAAATATTGGATGTTGACTGTACAACTAAGCAAGAGGATGCTTCAAATGGTCCATGGGGCAAACGTGCGGCGGAAGGACGAGAACCGAAAGGACCTACACATTGAGGAATGAGTGGAAAAGGAAGTGTGCCCCCACTTCTTTGAAGGAGCTTGACCTCAAAAAAAAAACAAAGTGTTGGCTGACGCTGAGATGCAGGTTTCCCTCATCCAAACCAAGATAAAATCTTTTAAATCAGTGAAATGCAACACTGAGGCATTGTGCGGGGGCTGAGAGTATGTCAGGACAGTTAAGGTTGACTTTATTACCAGCTGTTGAGAGAGAATCTCATTTGTGACAAAGTTAGGGCCTCATACCATTGAGCTTGCGATAAGTTTATAGAAATAGTTCATCTTGGAAAATATTTCATTCGGTATGCATCTCCTTCTTATTCGTAATTGAGAATGTTCAACTCAAAATTCAGTGGGTTTTACCATTATTTTCGAAGGTATTTTAGTCACTGCGTAGTTTACTAACCCCTTCCTTCAGTTTTCTGTTTTTAATAAAATAAGCGCTACTCCTTACTATTCAAACTGAATTAAGTCATTTTTATTTTTAACATGCTTACTAGAGAGTGATAGCATTGGGCAACATGGTGTGAGCCCATCTCGATACAAAACAAAGTTCTGTTTCACTCAGGGAATTTTGCAAAAGCACTCAGTGACAACCTGGAAAACTCGGGGAACTTGAAAATGTCAACTTGGTAGACACCCTTCATGGGCAGCCTTATCTCTGTATTCCATACCTTTTGTCATCTTTGATGCTCAATGACAATTCGAAACTTTTCCATGTTTACAACTGTGAGAAAAAGTAGATCTCAAAGAAAAGTAAACTGATTACCTTATCATGTGCAAATCATGTCCTTATCACTGTGAGGCAGCACCTAGGATGCAGCACTGAAAGTGGTTCGAGATAACCAGGCAGATCTTGAAATGTTGGCCTCGGAACATATGAAGTGCCCAGCTTGCTGTTTGCAAAATACACGAAACAAGCGCACCTATGATTCTAATTCCCATCAGCCAGTAGGAGCACTCCCTTTGTGCCACGTGACTACGGTAACAAATCATGACGCTAGTTTTACATTTTCGTGTTCACTTTTGTTGATTTTATTTCTGCATTGAGAAATACAGTTCTATGGCTATCTGAATCTTCGATCTCTTATGTTTATGGTGTTACCATGATGGCTGCGTTGCTTCCGTGGAAAGCTGTGCTCACGCGACCAGCGCACTGATAGCACCTCCCAAAGCCCAGTTTTCTTTCCATCTTAGAGCACAGCTCACTAAAAAGTACAATTTTCTAAAATTCTGTTGTATATTTCTTCAAAATATTAATGCCATGAAATAAAGGAAGGTCTTAGGATTGCAGGGTAAAAAAAAGAAAGTCGAAATTTTGAGCAAGTGTGCTCGTTCATTGCCGCGTCCCCCCCCCCCCCCTTAATTTCCTGATTGTTTAATGTTTTTAGGTTCTGCAAATTTTTGCACTGTCCTGAGAGATTCGTACGCTCACTATGTATGTGAATACAAGATATGTTCCATGAGTTTTCAAGGAATGCTTGTTAACAAGCGCTGTTTATTGCTGAGAGCTGAGTACTTGTTACCTGAGTTATGTATTGGGACTGCTTTTGCGGTTTTCCTATCCTGCTGCACGATACTTTGATCAAGTGACTGCAGAAAAAGTTGTCTACTTCAGAAACTTGGAATTAATGTTGTCAATGCCACACAATGAGAA